>NC_140948.1:5202044-5479544 GCF_014529385.1 Adiantum capillus-veneris | reverse complement strand
GACTCTCATGTCTCTGTCCAGTTCAGACTAGCTTTGAAGGGGCCTGTTGTGACTTCTCTTTGTTATGGAATACAGATCAATCAAGAAGGGGGAGAGGATGAACATTTAGCATTTGGCTTTGCATATGTAACATTGCACACAACGGACACATTGAAGCCGTCGAGCCATGGGAGGTGTGTACGGGGCAGACGCAGGCCGCGATTGTGCTTCTTGACAATAGTAATTGTGGGCAATTCCATAGGATGGGAGGGGAGAGAGGAGTAGATGAGAACCGAGCGGGAGAGCAAGGGCACCGTCACCACGAAGTCCAGGAGCTCCTTCGTTGGGAGCTTAGCCTTGGGCCGCACACCCTGCCTCGACGCTACACGGGCCGCTGCATTATTGATCGCCTGTCCTTCTCTCCCTCTCACGCGAGCACTTAGTCCTCCACCGTATCACCGGAAGAGCAGGGCACACATGCCGGATGAAGAAGCACACGCCACGTGTCAGGGGGGCCCGGAATCCCTCCCCCTTTTATAATAGTATAGATGGTAGGCCATTCATAATTTTAGCCTTATCTAGGTCCTTTCAGTTCATTTTAATGTTTTAGAATGCCAGACAAAAGGGCCTAGCATTGATTCAAGCATTTGCATGCAGTCACCATCACGCCTAAAACTCACCCACTCTTCAATTAATACAACACTGATTGTTGCCCCTCTTCCTTGTTGGGCTGTCTAAAGAAGCCTCAGTGAAGAAGGGAGTGAGGCATAGGCTACATTTAAATTGATGTGAGCATTGAATGAGTGAAATTTTCTTTGATATTTTAGTTAATAAGAGTATTTTCATTTAAATTGTTAAAAAATGCCAATGTTTTTTTACCAGTATAAGCGCAAAGAGCATGAGGTCGAAGTCACATAGAGACATAATAAAACATAGAGGTTAGATATGAGGTTACATTGAGACCAAAAAAAAGCTAGTTGGGCTAAACATCCGGTGAGACAAACCCATCTTGAACCCCCGTCGGTGTTCGGGAAAAATGTGTCTCAGGTTAATATCGTGCCGTTTTCAATTTCCAAAATGCCGGTTCACTCAAAGGGGAAAAGGAGAAATTTTGCCCCATAATAGAGAAAAATAGTGTAAAACCTTGAAAAAGTAGCCTAATTTTCTAAAATTTCCTCTTGGCAAATTCAAATGTTTTGAAAAATGATTTTTCCCGAACACTGACCCCCGTAGACAGAGCAAAGCTTAGGTCGAAGCCCACACTCTGCAAAAAATGCCAATGTTTCAAGCTTTTATTCTTGTGAGCTATTTAATTATTTAAGCGGGGTTTGCACAAACGTTGCAGTTATTTACTACAAGCCACCTTGAGGATTAAAATCTCTCATTTTCAAATGGCAAAAGATGGGACAAATTCAAAGCACTCTTGTTGCTCGAATTCTTAGCATTGATTAAAGCCTCGTTGGACAGTTGCGGTGTACTACTCACCATCCCACCTCAATGTCACCCACTTCTGCTGTTCTTTCATCACTCGCTTCTCTTGAGTCTCCTTTTGTTGGAAAGTCTTATTGTTGAACCATAGGGACCTCTTCTTTCTTGAATAATCCTCTTTTGCTGACAAAAATATGATTTGGGGACTGTTGCATACGAATCCTCTTTTGCTAACAAAAAAGAAGAGTTCTTTAATAAAACATCACAGAAGAATATGTTGAAAATAAATAAGAGCAAGGCATATAGTGTAACCGTTGATAGCTCATGCCATTGAAGAAGGAAGCTTTACAAGCTTGTATATGTCAACTTTATGATGTTAGCGGGTAGGTTTCGACATAGTTCTTCACCACACAAATTTTGGTAGGTAGCAACAAAACTTCAATGGCCAGCATATCATCGATGGTTCATGCAATTTGTCAATTATCATAAGACGAGATGGTACAATGGTCCATGCAATTTGGCAATGATAGAAAGGACCACTACCACCTCTTGCTGAGAACGTCCAATTTCTTGTTGTACACCCCATGGTTTCTCTTGTCACTTCTAACCACATTTATGTATCCAAGTGGGAAAAATGGTGAGGCATCAAGTATCCAAGTGCCAGCTTAAGGGTGACTCAACTTTTTTCATTTTGATGGTCATTAAAAAAACTCCTTTTTTCTTTTACATTTACACAAATTTTAATCTTACTATTTTGTAGACCATTTCACCTCTATGTAGATGTGTGTGTATTTGTGTGTGGGGGATTGGGGACGAAGGGAAAGTACATTTCCCATATCCATAATCCTTCATTGAAAGGAGTGGTGGGGGCTAGACCGATCGCTAGGTTGGTTTGAAACCGCTAGTTTGTAATTATATGTGTATGTAGATAATATAATTTTATATTAAAATAATACAATTGCAGCACTGATTAAGACCTACTTTTGATAATCTTCCTCACCGTTTACCTTCTGTAGGCCATCGTGACTCCTCACCTTGTTTTCTCAATTTCTTATAATGCTTCCAAGTTTTGTTTCATCCATCATTTTTGGCATGTAGAAGTTAGAGGGGAAGGTTGAGAAAATCTGCAATTTTTGAGCCGTTTTAAATGGTGGACAAGTGTCCTTCTATGATTGAAAAGGAAGGTTTTATAAAGATTATATCTTTCTTTTATAATGTATATGGGTCTTTCCATCATTGTAACTTGGTCCTTTCGTTTAATGCTCTGTTGACTTTTTTTCTTTTTTATCTTTGTTTAATTTGTGAATGGGTCCCTTTATTTAAGAATCTAATGAATTTCTTTTCATTATTTTTTTTATCATACATTTTTAGTTATAAATTTTTCTTTCATTGAAGACCATTTACAACCAAAAAATTGTAAATTGTCCTTAAATAATAAAAATTCTTCACAACTAAAAATGAAAGAATTATAAATTGTAAAAAAGTTTTTTTTTTAATTCATAAGTAAGAACTTTTTGCAAACTTTTGGTTTCAATATGCAAATGTCACCTTGTTACTTTTGTGTAACATGTATCATTATTAAGGACTAGACTTAGACATTCCTAATATCGATAAATACATTTCAAAGAAAAACATATATATATATATATATATATATATATATATATATATATATATATATATATATATATATATATATATATATATATATATATATATATATATCACATGTAACACTTGATCAAGAGAATGTTGCAAGAAAAAAAAGCCACTAGTTAGTGCCATTTTTTCATGAAATATTATTTTTATTAGATTAAATTTTCACACAAAATTACTGAGGCACATCATTCCTTTAGAACTGTCTCTATAATCCAATGATCAATGTCATTTGATCATACTTTGAGTTCATTTAAATGCTAATATTAACTCTAAAATCCCAACCTATATTAAAATAATCACCTTGGTTTCTTCACATAGTTCACTACCACATTTATCTCATAAAGCAATAAACTAAACTTTCAAGTTTAGCCAAATTTGATCAACAAGTAACTTCTCCATGTTTACCACACGGAACAACTTGATCTATTAGTCACCTTTTGCTATATATCTATTACTCATTTTATAATATGCCCTCTCTACAACCTTTCACAATATTTGTTGTGAAAAAATAAATTGTACAAATACAACTCTCATCTACTTTTGCATTACATTTCCTTAGCATGCCAATAGGCCAGTGTGATTCTTCACCTTGTTTAATCTTTTGTAATCTAAAAGTTCATTGTTACATTTCTTTTCAATAATCTAATACCATATTGTGATAACAAATTTCTTAAAATGCTAGTCACTTTCTCATTTTCTCTCTCACAAAGAACTCTCTTATAATTATTAAAGCCCTCTCAATAGCCTCATTCAGGCCATAGTGATGCTTGACATGTGTCCCTTAAAAAATTGAAGAGAAAGAAAGCATTTTCTTTCCAATGCTATTTTTCAAAGCTGCTTTCATCTTTTTTGGCATACTGAAAAAAACTTTAAAGAACAAAGGATTAAAGAGTGTTCATAGGAGTTTGATCCATAATGTGAAGTATTGATTCATAATTTATTTCTCAATATAGTAGGGACACTCTCACACACACTATACTTGGCTCTACATACTCGCTCACACGAATGAAAAATGTATTAAGAGAGAATATTATCATTTGCCCCCCCCCCCCCCCCCCCCCCCCCCCTCTCTCTCTCTCTCTCTCTCTCTCTCTCTCTCTCTCTCTCTCTCTCTCTCTCTCTCTCTCACACACACACACACACACACACACACACATGACACGTCTTGAGTTCAATTCCTTGTCAGCTAGATCTTTAAGGTCTCTTGGGATAGTTTCCTACGACGTTAAAACTCTCTTCTTCTTCTTAATTCTCTTGCAGGCTTCTCTCTCTCTCTCTCTCTCTCTCTCTCTCTCTCTCTCTCTCTCTCTCTCTCTCTCTCTCGCACAATATTTGCATAATGATTGCCCTTCTTACGCAAAAAGTTATGTAGTGGGACTACAAAGCGCGGGCTGCACAAAGGAGTTAGTTGTTTTGTGTGTGTGTGTGTGTGTGTGTGTGTGTGTGTGTGTGTGTGTGTGTGTGTGTGTGTGTGTGTGTGTGTGAGAGAGAGAGAGAGAGAGAGAGATCTAAAAAGGGAAAGAATGCCCCATTTCCACGTGGCCTACCTACCTCCTCATCTTCCATTTTCCTTCCCTAAGTCCCTTGTAAACCCTTTTTTTTCATATCAAACTAATACCACCATTTTTCCAGCTTTCTCCAGCTGGTACCCCCTACGTGTAAAGAGTCCTTTTATTTAAAGACTTTACAAAGATTCAATTTATTAAATTATTAAATCGATTTATTATTCTCTATACTTATTAAATCTATCTTATTTAATAGAAACATTAATATTATTTTTTGTTTTTATTTTAAATGTGTTATATTTATTGATTTTATTTTATTTATTTATCATTTTTATTTTGTTTTCCAATAGTAATGTGTAATGTGCACTTTTCACCTTATTGCTCTCTAAAAGAAACCTTTGTGTTGTGTTGGGTTAGGGAGACTTTCATTGTTTTCAGTGCATGATGGAGACTTACTTTAAATGTTTATTTCACTTTCATTTCATGTCGTGACATGTCTTGACTTTATTTGCATTCTATTGTTTTAGAATGTTAAAGTAAAACTTCACTTGCATAATTCTAGTAAATTCTACGGATACACACACACACACATATATATATGAGTTTTTTTAATTTCACATTTCATTTCACAGCCTCACATGGCTTGACTTTTCTTACATTCTATAACTTAATTTTAGTCAATATTCAGGAAAGTCTCTTTTATTAAGCGACCGTCGACTGAGTTTCCTTCCCACAAAGAAGCGAACCAAAAATACTAGCATAAATTTAAAATTTGCAGGATTTTTGAACTATTTTCTCACATATTTCACCAGTTTTTCTTCCCTTTACCATGGTTTGCAACTAAGTAGTCTCCATTTTCAACCAGCTCAAGGCTAAGCTGAGGCAATCCTTACTGATTCTACTTAAACTCAACCTAATGATTTTATCGCATTCAAATTATTATAGAAAGCCACCGTGATTCTTTCACTTGTTATTTAAGTGTAGCATTTTCTAATATATAAACCACTTGAGATTATGGTTGGGTTCACGAGAGCCAATAAAGGACATGCAAAAAGGAATATCCCTTCACCATGGAGGCTGTCCATTGACACAAAAGGAAATTACACTTCTTGGGATCCACAAAAGAATTAGCATGCCTTCCCCCCCTCGGAAGAGCAGTTCTATCATCCACTTTTCAACACAAAACATGGATCGGTGTGATTGGATTAAATACAATAGCTACGTACTCAACAACACTACCACCACACTACAGCTCATTGAACATCAAAATTGTACACAATAAATTTTATAGAGCTACCTCCGTCCCTAGAGAGAGACGGAAGAAAGAGTACAAGGTATTTGCCACCGACTCTTGTGAATCTAGCTTGTGTATACATAATGTATGTATAATTAATAATATAATGTATATTTTTATTATTATTTTTTTCATTTTATTTTGTTTTCAAATGATAATGTGTAATGTGTATCTTTCATCTTATTTATTAAGTGGGGTCTTTTCTCATATATAAACTATATGTGATTATATATGTATAATAGATAATCTAATTCTATATTAGAACACGATAAAAATTTCATTTGATTGTAAGCACTCATTTAAACTTACTTTCCATAAATCTCATTCCTTCCTTAACTTAGCAGGACTTTGTGCCTCTTCACCTTGTTTTGCAAAAAGTTACAACCATGGCCATTGGTCCAAACTAGGATACATGGGTGATCAGTGATCACTATCACATATTCTCTAAGGTTATGATGATATTAGACCACATTTACTGTGATTGTGAAGTCTACACACATAGTCTCAAGTAGTATAGTAAACTGTAAAGTTTTTCCTATCAAAATATACTTTCAAGTAGTATAGTAAATTGTAAAGTTTGTCCTATCAAATATACTGATATGCAAGTGTCCAAAAGTTGACCTTTACAAAACCCATACAATGAATGTTTCTAAAGTTATAGTGTACATAATTGATACAAAGTTATGTCCATAAAGGGCAATTCTTTTTCAAAATTCATTTCTAAAAAAAAGACCGTGGGTTCCATTCCGCGAAAGTCATATTCTAGCAAAAATTCTACAAAAAGAGGCCTCTGGTGTTGTTATGACACAACTAACATGTTCTAGGTAGGGTGTGGCTTTCATTTTTTGGAAATGTTGGTCCCTTAAGGCACATGTAGTGCTTGAGGTTCATTGTACATTCTTTGATGAATGTATTACACATCTCATAATTGATAGACTTCAAGAAAATTTGACGTGTTTACAAGCCTCAAGTCACAAGACAATGAGATTTACTTTCCTATTAGTGTGTGACCCGTGTGTTGCTATGGCCTAAAAAAGCATGGCCATTGGGTCACACAGATATACATATTTGTAGGTGTGTGTATATATACACAAGTGAGGAGGGTGTGCTTTAGTCCTTGTAATTACCTCAAGAAGATGGCAATTCCAGCTCTCTTTCTTATTAGATTTTAAAATCAAATTCCTCGATTATCTTTATATCTGTTTAAATTGTTCTTATGAAAATAAAAATTTTCTTCTCTCTCTCTCTCTCTCTCTCTCTCTCTCGTGCACATGTACACACACAAAGTTTTGAATTCAATAGTTGTTGGGTAGATATTTGGATCTCTCTTAGTGAATAATAAAAAAGAAATTATAATAACCTTTGAGTGTGGCAGATTGGTTATCACAGATCTCTCTTAAATACCAGATCTTAAGTTCAAGACTTGTAAGATAGAGCTTTGAGGTCTCTTGATGTGTTCTCTCTCTCTTTCTCTCTCTCTCTCTCTCTCTCTCTCTCTCTCTCTCTCTCTCTCTCTCTCTTTGTGTGTATGTGTGTGTGTGTGCGCGCATATGTGTGTGCGCGCATTGTGCAATGCATGGAAACGTCAAGAGCTCGGATATCCTCAAGCTTTTTAAGATAAAGCATCAAAGTAGATCCACCCAAAAAATTTGAGGAAATGAGTTTCTTTATGGCCTTCAAAAGGAAAAGTAAAGTCACCCTTTAAATGACACATGGATTCCTCCAAGGCTCATCTCTCTCTCTCTCTCTCTCTCTCTCACACACACACACACACACACACACACACACACACATCGGTGCTTCCATGAAAGGGTGTAGCAGATTTTCAACATGTGTACCCTTCCTCTCTTGGCATAGCATGTCCTCAAGGTGGTGAGAGAGTGGTTGCGGATATACTAGGGATTCAACTTTTCTATGTCCATCATGTCCTATTTTGGGGCTATTGAACTTCCCAATGTTTATAATAAACCAGGATTTAGTGTATTTCTACTACTAAAATTGGAAATTCTTCGCTAGATCCCAAGCTTGCCTTGAAGAAAATCAGTAATTTAATCCACTTTTAGTGTAAACCATCAATTCTTTTAATTTTGACCTAAAATCTAAAAAAAATTAAAGTGCCCTTATTTATTTGAAATTTTCTTTGATTAAAATAAATATTTTTGGCAAGCTCTCTCTCTCTCTCTCTCTCTCTCTCTCTCTCTCTCTCTCTCTCTTAGCACGCTCATGTTGTCCCACATTACATGTAGGTGACTCCAATATCATCCAATTTTGGCCCTTTGTGCAAAGCTACAATGTTGGTGCAACCAAAGTGTGTCGAACCTAGCAAAGTGCACAAGCACTGCTTTGTATGCTAATAGGTACATGGCTAAATGCTAAAGCAAATGTGGAAGACCTGGGTAGGCAAGTGGCAGCAAAGATGTATGCTTTATGTGGTTTTCTAAACTAGATGGGTCCGAAAAAAGGCCAGATGGGATGGCAAGTGAAGGAGGTTAACAGGGAACTTTTTTTTCTTGGTGATGGAGAGCTTGAAGTGCTGAGGAAGCTAGTCCATATGGCTCATCAAACAAAGCTACAAAGTGAAAGATATGTCAGTTCAAAGTTGGAGGTGTTTGCAGATCCAACACGGACAGGGCAAGTGATGATAGGCGGTCAAAGCCGGTTTGAAGTGGCGGATGTGTAGAGCTTATGATGTGGATCATGTTGGTCTTTTCAAATTGTCATTTGAAGTCCTAGTTGCCAAGATATGGCCAGTCAAAGTTTCACCGGGGGCTAGTTATATGCAAGTTGGGTTGCCTTGGTCGATGTGCCATCTGAAGTTTTTTCAGCTATGCTAGGATTTGTATATGAAGTATGCAGTATATGAAGGCCACAAGAAGTGACATCATGTCAAACAAAGCCTGGGTTAGGGAGATATTATAGGTTGAACTTGGTAGTTGGCAGCGACTGCAATGGATCTGGTGTTTTTGGGTCAATTTGATTCGCATCATACGAGGCCGTGATGGGGTCAAAATGTAGAGAGAGCAGGTTGTAGCTTGTATTATCATCTTTGAACCTTCCTTGGAAGATTGAAAACTGAAGCATCAAGCAATAGATGCTAAAAACTTGAAGAGGGGAGAAAAAACAACAAAATGTGGAGATTGTTGAAGGATTATGCTTCAATGCTTAAGCTTGCCATCTTCTCCATCTTCATTACTATGCCATTATGTATGCTAGCAAGAAGAGTGAGGAACTAATTCTTTCTCCTATGAAATGTTTCTTCTTCCTCTTCCCTACCCTCATTCCCTACTTGCTCTCTCCACCTTCGAAGGTTTTTGAGATCTTGGGACTGAGGCTTGGGATAGTTAAAGCTTTCTTCAAAGTTTATGTTATGCTTGTGATGCATGAAGCTTTCCATCTTCATTGCATCACCTAGGTCATAAAGAACACAAAGATTGTATTGTAACAAGTCTCTCTTGATGGGAGAAATCATAATACAGATGCCTATTGGAGGGGGGACTGGCTCCACATAAATCCGGTCCTCAACTATCATGTTCTCTAAATTCTCTCTCTTGCAAAAGTATTGTTTATGCCAAGTTAACTAATTGCTATGATTATGATGCTATCTTCAATTATGTCTGCTATGCTCACAAAGTAATTTCTCAAAAGTACTCTCAATAATTTTCGCTACTCTCAAGTTAAATAGGCCAATTCCATTACATTGAAAAGATCAAGATGGTATTTTGGAGCCTTCTTGTGCTCCATATTCAAACAAATGGTTCACAATTCCAAAGAAAAATGGTTTTTATGCTTTATTTAGGATATGCAACTTGTAAATAAGGTGACAATCAGAAATGTGGGTACAAGGCCAGTTGTAGATGAGTTTGCAGAGGCATTCGCAGGAAGGGCAATATATTCTATGGGAGATTTGTACTCAGGGAATGATCAGTTCCAACTAGCAATGGAAAGAAAGGACATGACTACCATGAGAACACCTTTGGGTTTGGTAAGAATGTGTACCTTACCTTAGGGAGCAACTAACTTAGTTGCACATATGATGAATGGTATGAAAAAAGTCCTATGTGACTTCATACCGCAAACTACAATGCCTTTCCTTGATGATGTGCCAATCAAAGGATGTGATGTAAGTGATATAGATGTGTTTTTGGACTTGAGGGGGTGCCGAAAGTATGTAGCAAACCATATCAATGATTGTGATAATATCTTGTCAAGATTGGAAGAAGTGAACCTTACCTTGTCTGGGCAAAAGTCAGTGTTTTGTGTGAACGAAGTTCTTATTGTGGGACATGTGTGTGGGCCGTATGGTAGAAGGCCTTGTCCAGCAAAAATTAATGTGATTCAAAGGATGAAAGAGACATCTATTAATATAACTGAGGTTCGAAGGTTTTTGGGTGCATGTGTTTTTATATTATCTGGATTCCACATTATGCGCATGTGGCAGAACCTTTGTATCAACTTTTGAGAAAGAACCAAAAGTTTCAATGGGAAGAAATGCATACCCATGCCATGAGAAAATTAAAGAAGTTGTTGCTTATGTCTCCAAATTTGATAAAAGCAAACTATGAATGTGGAAGATATGTAAGTGTGACAGTGGATACTAGCCCCACAGGAATTGGATGGGCGAATGGGCAAGATGATGATGATGGCAAGCGATATGTGGAGAGATTTGGAGCAAAATTCATAAGTGCTCGTCAACGCAACTATCCACGGTTAAAAAGAGAGTTATGGGAAGTAGTCACAACTTTTAAATGTAAGAAAGAGTATTTGATAGAAGAGACTGATTGTCTACCCCTTCTTGGAATGATCACAAGTTGCTCAACTCCCGACATTGCTATGTTGAGATGGATTGCCTACATAAACTCCTTAAATCCATAATTTAATCATATTGCAGCGAAAGATAATCTAGTTGCGGATATGCTTTCAAGAGCAAGGTATGAAAATCAAGGAGACATGGTTGTCGAGGGCGATGATGTAGGCACAAGGCTCTATAGTATCTCTCATGCCAAGGGCGATCATGTTTGCCTGTCAAATGCACTTGAGTCATTTACAAAGGATCTATATCAAGGTGACTGGTTGCTCATTGGATGCTATCTGAGCACTTTGACAAGGCAAGAAGGGTGGACTGATCAAGAGTTCAAAAGAATACAAAGAAAAGCCTATTTATACTTTTTGAAAGATGGGTACTTATGGAAGCGTTCGAAACAAAGAAATGGAATGTCGTTGAGAGTTGTGAATGATGAGGACGCTCAAAATGAGCTTATGAAAAAGTTTCATGAGAGTCTTTATGTTGGACATAGAGGTGTATAGGCCACCTTTACTAAAATGAAAGAGAGGTATTGGTGGAAAGGTATGTATAAAGATGTATCTCACTTTGTGGACTCTTGTGAAACCTGTCAAATGTATTCAAATGTACGTCATCGTGATGGATTGCACCCTACTTACCCATTAGCCATGCACCATAAGTGGATAGTAGATCTCGTTACAATGCCATTGGCTTATGGCAAATGAGATACATAGTGCTTGCATGGAAAGATTTAACCAACCAAGTTGAAGGCCGTTCTCTAAGAAAAAAAAGCACAGAAGGGGTATGTAAGTTCCTCTTGGATGATAGTTAGCCGTTATGATTGTGTTGGAAAAATAACAGTGGATAGGCCCGTGAATTGGATGCTGACAAAGCAAGGGAGTTTTTCTCTAGGTTGGGCATTAAACTTGCTCTCACTACTGCATATAATCCTTAGGAAAATGGTAAATCAGAGCGGGGGCATCCTCCTATCATTAAAGCTTTGGCTAAGGCCTACAAAGGTAAAATGGGAGAGTGGCCTAGGTTATTGCCTTATGCTTTATGGGCTAATCGTACAACTCATAGCTCAGTTACTCGTTGTATGCCTTTTGAGTTGATGTATGGTCAAAAACCTATAATGCCAATTGAGGATATAATTCCCACATGGAATGTATTACCTTGGGAAGATGGAATGAGTAGGGAAGACCTTCTTGCTTTATGCATACAACAGTTGCAAAGAAGGCCTCAAGATATTGAGAATGCAGTAGCACGATTGAGAGATTCAAGGTTAAAGAATAAAGACAAATTTTATAAGAGGCATAGGCTCAGACCTAAAGCTATTGAGGAAGGTGATTGGGTGTTGGTGTATGACAGCAGTCTTGACAACCATCATTCAACAATTAGAAAGCTTGCAAAGAGATGGTTTGTTCCTTATGTGGTTCAGCATGTACATGGGAATGCAACCTATACCTTGTATGAATTAGATGGTACAAAAATGAAGATTCCCATCACACGAAAAAGAATCAAGTTATTCAAAAGAAGAGGTGATACAGATTCCTTTGATTCACAGGAAAGTCATAATGAAGGATATGATGAAAATGGTATGGATGTGGATGAAGAAATAGGGGATGATGCGTTAGATTTTGTTGAAAGCGATGATAAAATCGACATGTATGTGGACTTAAATGAAGAATGAACCTGCTGTAAAAAGATATGTGTGGCACACGCCAGAGGATATGCATGTTTAGACGGGGTGGATGTTGTGCCGTGACACGTGCATAATGCGAAAGTAAAAATATCTACCTCACTCTTTATGTTTTTAATATGTGGGACCAAATGCTACAATGACATAGTGTGATATATGCGAAAACGGATTCCATGGTTGCAGGCATGTACAAACCTTGCCAGGCAGGCGAGGCCAGGGACGTGGCAGAGTTTCATGTTTTATGACATTAAAGAATGCTTAATTTGCTTTAGGAATGTACAAATGTCAAGTGTTTCGAAGTGGCACGCTCGTTTTGTCTAGAAAGTTCAATGCGAGCGATCTTGGCCAAAAATAGCAGGTTTCATGCATGGATGTAAAAGACGTGTCCAAAGTGCTTATCAAGTGGGAAAATGAGGTTCAACATGAAATTTGATCTCAATGGATTTTTCCACAAATCTAGGGATTTTTCCAACTGTTTGGGCTTTTTACGGAAAAAGGGGGACATTTTTGGGCTAAAAATGGCCATAAAATGATCAAAAATAGCTCAAAATTCACATCAAAGATGATGCCATCGTTGCTCAATCCAGGGGGTAAGTTTTAGAGCCAAGAATGAGCTCATTTGGGCATATAAGCAAGGAGATACAACCATTCCTTCACATGGTGCTAGTGCAGTCCCGTACTGCTTCCACTACATGGTTGAGACTGTGAGGGTTCCAATTAGGGTTTCCCCTCCTCAAATAACTACTTGGGCTTCTCCAATGAAGTACTGAAGCTTCCATGAAATGGTCGCGATGAGAAATTGAAGCGTCATTTTAGGGTTTTTAACTGGTAATGAGCACTACATCTATGCAATTGGCAGCGAGGCTACACCTAATCTTCACACACAAGAGTTTTGAGTTAGTATTGGTTCTTTTTGAAAGTGGATCTTTCATGGCTGAAGTTTTGTTCTATTTGAGTGTGTTTTTGGCTTCAAATCATCAATGTCTTGCTTGATTTTACTACGAATCCTCACAGTCAGAGGCCCGACGCTTTCCTAGTCGCACTGCGCCCTTCTTGACACCATAACAGTTCTCCTGTCCGACCTCCTTGAGTTCCTCGTTATTGGGTGCTAATGTTGTCATAACTTGCCTCTGAAGTGAGCCCATTAGATGCCACATGATAGAGTGCATCTGCTTCAAATAATCATGAATCCTTATCATCACATAATTTAATGTCATGGAACACCTCATTTCAGCATTGTGGAAATTGGGTCATAGCAACATAGGTCTCATCGAGGGAGTGGACGAGGGAAGGGGTTCCTAATAGATTGAGCTTATTCCCAAATTTCTTCTCTCACTTCCTCATCGTTGCTCATAATAGCGAAATCTTCTATGGCCCATCATCGTCCTAGATCGAAGTACTGTGCATGGGCAATCGCTCACATGCCTTCAAAGGATTTCTTTGTATCTATGCGGATCTAGTCACATATTGCAACTAGTGATGTTCTCCTGGATCGAATCACAAACAAGATGCCCTCGCTTTGAAAACAGCCAAGCGTGTCTGTTGGGCATATCTTGCAGGCTGCAATCAGTGCGTTCCAAGAGACGACATAGCCAAGCACGATGTCTTTTTTCAACAGCCCCTAAATAAGGGCCAAGTCTCGCTGGGCATTTCTGAATTTAAGGGGTTTAAATTGCAGTCGCTACATAAGAGGAAAATCTTGAAAAGCTTACTAAAAGTGTATAAAGAAAAGAACGTGCAAGGAAGCCTAAGAACAAGGTTGAATTTTCATTCGTTAGTAACTTTTGAAGTCGCTAATGAGTACTGCTAGCTATAAGGAATGCCTCAGGACCACGTGGGGTGAAGGGATTCATGATCGGGACGTTCAGGCACGAAATCTAGGGTGATCGCAGCCGTCCATGTTATTTAAAAACTAAACCCGGTCACAAATAAACCCCCACTAGTGCCTGTGTTTTAATAATAAAACTTTGTAAAACAGTCCAAAGTTACAACATGTGCGCGCGGGTGACATGGTTAGCCCATGCGTCTCAATTGGCAACGAGGAAATGGGTTCAAATCGGGTCGACGATGGGTCTATTTTTTCACTAAACCCGGGTCCCATTTTGCCTCGATTCTCGCACGTCTAGGTTTAATTCGCCTTGGCCTTCTCGCGTCCACTTTCGGGCCATCGATCCCTTCACCCCCCCTTAGTAAATGCACGGTGTCACTTAGTGTCAAGGATGAGGAACGTGTTCCCTTCATGCTCCTAAAATCATAAGTCAATTGTGAGACCATAATTTAGCAATTTTAGATAAGTACCTTAGTACTAAGGGGGATCCGGCTCTAGCAATATCAATGTAAATTGTTTTGACCATATTAGCGTCTTGTGTGATGCCACATGCCTTCAAGATGCAAGCGTCGATTATTTCATGTAGAACGTTGTCAGGCTAAAAACAGCCCCGTGCTTCTCGGTCCTACCTTTGTTGGGCAAGTCGTGCGATCAATACATTCCAAGGGACCACATTCTGATGGTGTCGTGATGCTATGCATCCATAAGGAGAATAGTACACACACACACACACACACACACATTTTATGGATGGTATACTTCTTATTTGCTTGGATATATCCTACTGAGGGAAATTGTCAATTGTCATGATTATTGATACGACAAGCACTGTTTTGGTTGATAGTAAATGGCCAACATGGCGGTGGAAAGGATGCTTCGGTTGATATACGCTTGAGGCATTTATTGGACAGGATAGCGTCTTTTACGATATATTGCTAGTAGGATATTGCCGACATGGCAATGGCAGAGGTGTTTAGAGTTTAGCAATGCAGTGCTCGCCAATGCTTTGGCCAATACTTATGCCAACTGAGATGCTCTTACAAAATCATTAAAAGATCTTTTTCTTTCGACGCACCAAAGGGCCCACAAGGGGAGGTGCTTATCCCTTCCAAATATTAGACCATGAAACATGGTCAGGGCAAGGGTTGCGTACCATTAGGCAAGAGCCACACGTAAGCATCACCATGGCCACATAATTGGTTCACCATGTGCTAGGAACGACGGAGAGAACTTGTAGCAACAAGCTAGGAACCTCCTCCTTGGGTGACCCACCCGAGGAGGAGGATGCACTCGATTGTCAAGGGCAAGAGCCCTAGCAATGTGAACACTAGGTGAGCACAAGGTGTTTCTCTCAAGGTGACCCAACGAGGGATTTGAACCCACAACCCATAGGTTGAGAGGTCAAAGTCTTACCATTAGACCAACTCTTTGGGGACAAATCATTAGGGTAAAAGGGCCAATAATGGGATGGGTGCCTCTTGAAGGCCCCGCGGACCCTTAAACTATCAAAAGCAAAACCCAGATTTAGGACACCCAAGCGCATGTGCTTTCACGGCTAGCTCAGTTGGGCACAAGAAATTTTTCACAAATTCTTTTCAATGCAAAGAAGACCAAAGCTAGTGACAGCAAAGTTTGTGCTCATCGTAAAGGTGGTCGAGAAGAGCAAGGGAAGAGAACTAAAGCGGGTAAGGATTTGACGTTCGTGCTTCCTCTCACGACCTAGACAGAGATAAGAGCGCTCAGTGCCTATTACGGCGGTCAATTTTTTTGTATTCAGATTTTAAGTTCATTAAGTATATCAACTTAAGGTTTCCAAGATGCCTTTTGTACCATATTATCTTGTGTTGTGCAACTTTCTCTTTGTGGTTTCCATAGCGAGCAGCCCGATGCTGACCGGGCTCACCTCACGAACATTTTTCCCCCGACAATGAGAAGATCCTCAAGAACTTTTTTTGCTTTCTGAAGTAAACCACATTTGGCATACATTTCAACCAAGGTAGTGCCAATTTGGACATTTTCTTCCAATAGTCTTTGACTTTAATAGAATCATGAATTCTTTTGCCCATATCAATGTCTTCCGTAGTGCCACATGCCTTCAAGATATGTATTGGGAGAGATTCCCTCACTTTACATCTACTGAAAATGTCTCAGCGCTTTTTGGCCCTACCCCTATTGGGAATGTCTTGCAATTAGTGCACTCTAGGATACGATGTTTTGGACAAGTAGCTCCTCAAGCACTTTTTGTGCTCTTTGAAGCACATTGAATTTGGCATACATGTCAATCAAGGCATTACGACTCTGTGTAAGACCTATTGACATATTGACCCTATTCTTTTTCGTTTGTTTGTAACAAATATTAATCATTGCACTCTATAGGATCCAAAAAATGCAGACAATAGCCATTTGCGAGATGAAAGAAGAAGACACACAGGCACAAACCATGTTTTCGGAAATGATGAATTAAGTGCTTTTGGAAAGTGGGCACCTTCCAGCAGATTTTAGAGGATTCATGGTAGATGAAGCTGGGAGAAATTGGAGAGTTGTTGGATCTGTGTTCAACAGAGGGCCTAACAATATTATGGAGGGAAGAGAACGTTCTTGCTTGTTTCATTGGGATAAAAGTTTGCAGATTCACACCATGCAATACGTGCATAAAAATTTCCAAGACGAGCACAAGCGTTTGTGAACTTTGGCAATGTGCAAGGAGCGAGGATGAGAGAACAAGCTTGTATAGGACTATTCGAGCTTGGTGGGCAACTGGTAAAGTATCCTACTATAACTTATCCCAAATTGATTGTTGGCTCAGTTGGTGGCAAGTGTATTACCCTCGCTGGAGAAAGCACTTTGTTGGGGTAAAACTATGTAGAATATGAATTAGTGGCAAGTAAAATTATTTATTTCAATGTATTAACTAGAAAAATTATTTGGGTTGCAGGAAGTAGATGATTTGTCATACATTCCAAGTACAAACCTTGCAGAAACAAAGCGTGCCAGCTGGCTAGGGAAACAAAGAATTATTGAGCTTGTACGATGCATGCATTTTCGATCTATCAAACTCATTGTTGCAAACTATAAAGTTGCTTGCTTTTGTCGAAGGTAGATATAATGGAGCAGGTCCATCAGCAGAAAAGCTTGGTCGGCACGCACAACAAGGAAAAGCACCAGGTCTGGCAGCCATTACTAAAGATATTGAAGATGGTCTGGGAGGTACGCCCCTATATCAAAGACAAGCCTTGAATGGAGATAATATTACAGTAGCCAAAAAGCTCAAAAAAGCTAGTACAATACATTGTGAGGAGGAGAACGCGTCGCACTGACATGAATATATTACACAGAACGTTCCTCGCAATTGTCGAGGAACACAGACAACATTTACAATGGCAGCTTAGGAGGTCGAAGATAACGAGAGTGGTCTGGTTGTAGAAGAGATAGATATTCATAAGACAATGTGGGCACTACGTCGTATACCAAAGGGTAGTAGAGTTCAATGTCAAGGGTGGTTGGGTTCTAGAATTGGTAAATGCAAGAAAAACATAAAGAACATTGGTGCAGGTGCGATTGCACCATCCTTTTGGGGGATTCGTACATGGAAAAGAGGAGATTCCACTGGTCAGGGAAGCGCTTCAAAGGCACAATTCATGTGGTTTTGCAATGATAGTGTGAATCACACGTGGAAAATCTGCAAGACAATTACTCAAAGCCCTGCAAGAGTACCTACAACTTGGCTTGTGGAGAGAAGGGAACAAACATAATTGCCTTGGAGCTATTGGATTTGGAGAGAGGGGACTTCACAGTAAATAAGATCGCAGCAAGGACAACCAGCAATGTGCGCTATCGGCCAGGCATATCAAATCAAGCCTCTAAGAGAACTGAATCAACCATAACCATGGAAGCACATGTTATTCAACACATTGTTGTAAAGGCAAGCATGCATGAAAAATTCATGTTGGAGACGTCTTCTTCTCAAGATTGAGGAGAGAGACAAAGTGCATGTTGCGAGTAGTCCGATGTGTACATGTGGAGACTTTGCAGACCGAGTAGCACAAAGTAAACCATATATGGCGTGTTAGCACATACTGCATTTTCCTACGCTATTTTGGCTTGGATTTGAACCACAATATGTTCGTCCATCAAAGCAAGCTTACAAATGAAGATCTACTGCGTGTGTTCAGTTGTAGACGTGCAATATAATAGCCATTGAGCGCTTGTGACTTTTTATGTAATTGAGGACTGAATTTGTATTGAAACTCTTTTAATGAGAATTCCAACAAGATTATGTCATCTCATTTTTTTGGAATATCGTCGACTTTGTGCATAACATGTCTCTTTGTTGGTTGGCACTAAATGTCTTGCATTTTGTCTACTTGGATCTTACCATATTACTTTGTTTAAAGATGCTATGTGCTAGGTTGAAGTCATTTTGCAGTTCGTCTGCTTCGTGCATAACATATTTCTTTGCTAATAGATGATGTGTACTAAACTAAAATTGGGATCTGTGTAGTGACTCACATGTCCTGAAAGTGTGGATTGTACCATATTGTCCTTCGAATATGGTTGTAGCATAAGTTTTATCAAAGACAACCATAGTTTGAAAATTCTGAGGGATTGATAAATGACAAAGAAATCTCTCTCCAAAAAGCTCTCTCAACGCGACAGAGGAGGGAGCTTTTTGCTGGAATATATTACCCGAGTAAAAGAACATGAAAAAGCTCCCTCAAAAGCTTCCTTCAAAAGCTCTCTCCGTACCCACCCCCTAGCATCTTGTAGTGACAAATCATCATTGGGCACACAGGCTGGTGTATCAAGAAGATCTTAGAGGTGCAGACATGTGGTTGTTGGCATTGTGGCAGACCATGGCACATGAGGAGATTTTATTTCAAGCATTGGAGATAGTGGAGGATTCCATTGGTCTCCAATGCCTAAAACAACATCTCCTCATGTGCCCTGGTCTGCCACAATGCCAGCAAACCACATGTCTACACCTCTGAGATATGTCCGATACACCAACCTGTGTATCCAATGGCAAAATGTCACTGCAAGATGCCAATTCAACACAAAACGAGTCTATAAATCAGCCTACACAAAGTGTAAATTAATTGTCCACAAGAGCATAGCCACTCAACACAATGCAAAAGAAAACCAGCTGATCAAACACCTACCACCAAAACTATGGAAAAGATCGCATAAAGTGCATAACCCTTTGCCAAAACCAAGAACCAATCATGCATAAATCGTGGCCATTGCAATGAGAGCACAAGCAAAATGACCATCCACATAGGCACAAGCCAAAACTTGGCTAAATTAGCTCTCTAGCACCTATCACAAAGCACGTAAAACCCAGCAAAAACCTTGCAGAGTCGCCTCTGTATAACTGGAGAAAAATGTCACCAAAAAATGATAAAATAAACAATGCCAAAACATTTTGGCACAATGCCAAACAGAATGGCAAATGATCAGGGAATCCCTCGACTGGAATCAGTGAGCATAAACCTCCCACAGTGTCAATACATGAGTTGTACCCACTATACAAGACACTGCATACATGTGAGCTAATTTCCAAACTCACCTAGTGCGGTATCGAGGGATACATGCACTAATCTTCCACTTGCATAGAATATCTCATGAAATCCTTGAGTGCAACCTACAATCACGACCTAGGTTGCATCAAATTCTACGCATAATACTGTTGGGTAAATTTTCGAGAGTTCCCATAGTAAAATGGCTATCAAACCCAAATAACCAACGAGCCGCCAAGCTCAAACATGAGCAATAAATGCGCTTCAAATTGCACTCAAAGATGCACAAAATCTATGCTTGTAATCGTTTATTGCAAGGTTCCCAGAGCCTCAGTGCCTCAATTTTCCAAAGCTCGTGTATGAGCTTCACACACATAGAGAGCTTCCACTTCCCCTATTATTTCTACAGACTTTCACATAGAGTTTTCATTGCTCATCTACCATAGGTTCTGAACCTTAGTTTGTACTAGAACTGGTGCACACGTCACAATGGGGAAGCCGCCGCCGCTCTAATTCCTTCTCTGATACCACTTGTGAGTGCGCGGTGCGGAGCGTGTGAGTGTGTGGGTACGGTGCGGTGAGGAAGAGACTATGTGGGTTAGTGGAGACCTCATGTCCTTCTCTCTAGATGATTGGCATTACTAATATTGAGTTATTTCTCCCACCCAATTTACAAACAATCCTCCAAAAATGACTGGAAAACGTGGGTGATAATGACTCCCAATATTTTGAGTAATCTATACATATCATAAACAACCAATTTGGTTACTTTGAGAGATTGAATAGTGATGGGAATAAACTTTACAAAGTTTAATCAGCTTATCTACAAGCATCCACATGGAGCAATGACCTCTTATGGTAATTGGTAGATCCACAATCTCATAGAGATACCCCTCAAGGAATGTAAAGTGCTTCGTGAGCCTGAAAACAAACATGCTTCGATATTGTTCTAGGTAATCACAGAAGTTAGGGGTGTATTAAACCCTATTGTGTAAAAGGTTTCAAGAGACATATTAGACATGTGTTTTTTTTAATTGCATGTCCGACAACAATACAAAGTAGTAGATCTTTTACGCTTTCTTTTATCAAATTGTGCATCATTTTGAAGGAATAAATATTTTAATTGTGTGCCAATAATTCTTTTATTGTATTTTTGAATGGCATCAGATAGCTGATGTTGACTTGAGAGAGTGTTTTCTTATGGAGTAATATGTGTTGATGGTGTTGTCAATCTAATGCGTTTTAATTTTCTTGTTATTGCATTTAAGGTATGAGTAGAGAGAGGTTGCAAACTCAAGAAAAGTTTAGCAATTTTTGTTGGCAGATTATTAATGTTTTCTTTCTACAAGTTGAGAAGAGCATTGCTTTCTTCAATTGTCCATCGTATATTCTTATGTGTAGTTTGTGGATTTTCAAAAGGATGATATATCAAAACCATGTATCTTGTGTTGATTATAAGCACACCTTTATTACATTTTGCATGTGATGTACCGATGGTTTGTTGATTCTTTTCACAAGATATTGGGTCATAAAACACATAGCTAAGTTGTTTTTCGAACTTGGCCACCGCAAATGCATTCATGACTTCCATTGTCAAGCTTATAGACAATTTACAAGTGTCATATAAAGCACAAAAGCGTGTAATGCTTTCACTTGCATAATCTAATGTAGATGGAAAGAACATTACAGCTAATGATTTATCATTTATGTCAAAAGAGTAATTTCCAAATAAAAATCCAAGCATGACAGACTTGAAAAATTGGAATGCTAAAGTCGTTTGAAGCATAAGGTGTAGAGCCATAAACAAGTCTTGATTAAGAAGATTTGCAATGTTGACATCTTTAGAAAGATTTTCATTCAACGTCCATACAAAGCTTTAAAAGTTGCACTAGACATTGTCATTGTACTCTACTATGTGTCCACTACCATTAGTTGTGAAGATTTCAACATGAGTGATAGTCGCCAAGGTGTCCCTTGCAATTGCAACCGAATCAACGTATATGTCTTTGAAGGGCTTTTGTAGCCCTAGCGCCAAGTCCGCTACTGTACCAATGAGCTTGACATTGAAAATGGTCTTGTTAGAAGCGGTAGGTGTGATGCTTGCTTCTAACTTAGGTGTGAGAATTAGCTTTGTTTCTTTGTTGCATAAAAGATAGTATGTGCCTTTGCAAGTTTATGAACTTTGGCTGACTTGCAAATTTCACATAGCTTCTCCACAAGCACACTATTGATGTTTACAGATGTAGAGTGTCAACCACCAACCAAAGTTACAAAATAAAGTGAGAGACCAAG
Organism: Adiantum capillus-veneris; assembly: GCF_014529385.1. NCBI lineage: Eukaryota > Viridiplantae > Streptophyta > Polypodiopsida > Polypodiales > Pteridaceae > Adiantum > Adiantum capillus-veneris. Next base: position 5,457,561 of record NC_140948.1, on the reverse strand, counting down.
CAAGATTGTCAATCAATGTATCACAAAAAGCAAGAGAGCGAACCTCACGTCCGTAACCCAAAGTGTCGGTCTGTGAATAAAAAACACCGTCTGTAAATAAAAAACATTCTCAAGCTCCTCCCTTAAGCGAGGATTGCACACTGGGACCAAGATAGTGATGTCCAAGATGGACAAGGTGTTTGCTTTACCAAGAAAGCAGCCTATGTTTCGAGCCATACACATCACAACACTTTCACTTTGCATTTTGGCAAGCAATTGATGCTGGCAGTCATGTTTGCGAGAAAACTCACCTACATACAATATAACAAAGAAAGAGTTAATGAGATATAAAAAATATAGCATAGAGCAGGGACCAATCAAGTGCATCAACAAAGACTATGTTTGTTTGGCCAGCAAGAATTACTCACATTTGCTCTATCAAAAGCCATAGGTCCATCTGCAACAAGCAAGTCCCCAAATCTCACACCAAATCTTGATTGCACATTGTGGCTCTGCAAGACTACAAAGGACAAGTGGTCAACTTAGAGTGAGTGTTAGGTGGTTGATGTGTGATTCTCTCTCGACTCTGGAGAAAAGGCCAAAGACACTAGGAATGGATGAGGTAGGTGGATAGCACCAGATGCATCGAGGTGCTATGAGAAGAGAGTTGTCTCCCCTCTCCTGGATGTTTATGCTTCACCACAAGACCATCAATGCGAATAAAGTCACCTACATGGAGCTTGTCCACAAAAGTACTTAAAAGTATGGGTCATTCAAAACCACTGTAAGAGTGTCAGTGGACTCCACATCCACTATATCTAATTATGAATACCAACCCCATGCAAATTTAAAATCTGGCCGTCAATAGAAAACAGAGGGCTTGAGACACAAATGTCACTTATCAAGAACAAAGGAAGTTGTTCTTTAGAGTATGGGACAGTACGCCAATTGCTTTCGTCAAAAGGCAGGGGCTTGGAGCTCTCTCCTTCACCTTGGATTAATGGAGGTGAAGCAAGAGACTCGATGCCACTTGGAATTGGACCTTGGGTGGGATGTGTTGGTATTGGCTACTTCGAAACGCAAACTTTGCCAGCAAGGAAAGCAAACTAGTTGGAGCGAACAGCTAATGTTTCTCTCAATTGAAGTGACGTCCATGCAAATGAACCTTTTATACAGAGACTTGTCACAATGGGCTTTTGTTCATGTCAATTTGGCTTTTTTTTTTTTGTTTCTTGTAGCCATAACCAATGGCATTTGAGAGCTAGGAGCCTTGGTGGGATCATAGTACACATCGTTTGTAATAATAGAGGGATAAGGCACACACACGCCTCACCATTTTTTCATTTGAAACGAGCCCGTGCCGTATAGTGTTGCGACTGCACAAGGTAAGAGCCGAGTCTTGCTATCGATTTAGAATTCGTTTTGACTAGTACGTACTCGCACACACACAAAAAAAAAAAAAACAATTTAGTACTATTGAGACGTTTTACTTTAAAGTTATAAAGCTACTAATATAAACATTTTCCCTTGTATTTAGGAGTGGCAGATACACTTAACGAATGGGAATTCACCGTCACTTTTCTCCTTGCTTCTAAGGAAGACCATGTTACTTATGTTTGCCGTTGCATAAAGACATGCTCTTGTAAACTGTACGTTTTTGTGTTTTGTAGATGAGACAGCACAAAATGTACATTTTCCCAGGTCCTGTTGAGAACATGCAAAAAAGATCCACGATACCACAGTAATTGTCACTGCTCTAGAAAGCAAGCAATCCTACCGGTGCATTTATGTGGTATGCTGTAACTCGGGCTACCTATTGTTGGCTCTATGAGATGCTTTGGAACCAGGCAACATATCACAAAAAGATAAGACACAATGGACTTGTTCTTTGAATGCATAAACACAAATTTCCCAAAACAATGCACATCTCAAGAGAAACAATAATTTTACAGTCATAGCAAGCAAAGTGACCTGTGTATATACAACTGATTGCTATCTAATTAGGTAGCCAAATGCCTCGCCATAATTAGTGACACACACGAATGGATTAACAAGATTCGCACTCTCTTTCTAAGGGACCACTACTTCCTCATTACTTCAAATTCATAGCACAGGAGCAAGACAATCCTCTGAAACATGTATACATCTTAATTTAGATCGTCAGTCAGTTGTTGAATGCTCGAGAGCAAAAATACCTAGTTTCTTGTACATCCGGGTACTGTATACTGCATGTGGAGGAAAGAATCTTTGCGAAGGCGTGCCATCTTGAGTTTCGAACCTTACTAAATCTTGCTCCTCAGGTGGACTCCCATCATCCTGCTTCAATCTTTCTGTAAGGGCCCTGAACATGGCACGTCGCTCCCTCATTTCTTGCTGGCGCTGCTGCTGGTTCTCCCTCTTAATGGCTAGTAGTTTTTTCCTCTCCATCTGCCTCCATTCCTTGTCTGGCACACCACCAAGGTGCGTCCTTGGTCCACTCCCCATCATCCATATGGGTTGTAAGGTTGCCATAGTGGCTACACATACCCCAAGCAACAGAAACCCTTCAGATTATAAATAACCTGCTGACCAATTTAAACCCTTTTGAGGGTTAAAATTTGAAAAAGAAGAAGCCCTTCTCTGCAATCACACTCTCATCTAGTAATATTCCTTGAAATGATAAAAAACCAACATCTAGTGAGCATATAAAAATGGATATCAGGGATCATACATTGTGGTTCACATGTACGCACAGCAATAAACACTACGCCCATTTTAGTACAACAAATTCCACAAATTTCTGAGTCCCCAGTCCAAATTAGCCTTCCTTAATCTTCTGCTTTTCATCAAGCATAATGCTCATAGACTATTCAGACCTCCCTACTGATGTACATTTGAGTGTAACCTTCATGTACACTGACAAGCCTCTCAAGCCTCTTTAGGCACAGCAACGCAAATGATTAGTAAATTATTCTCATTGTTGTTACCTGAATAAAAAATGAGGATGGCCATTCCATTTATGTGCAAGAGTCATGGGTTACCAAAGCCCAGTTGATTGATGATCACAGCTGGCCCTTGAAATGTGATAACTACAGGGTACCCCCAACTTGAACAAGGCAAGGTATGAAGCTGTTAGAAAACGAGTTTCTGGGTGGCAAGCATGAAATGGCCTTCTTAGCCAGAGGATGGGAAGTCTCATAACCTCCCTGTTGACTTGTCATTGCTGTGAAAATTATTGAGTGCCATGTCCATCCATCCACTTGACAGCTGGCACCTCCTTTATCGGCTGGATGAGTATCTATCATGTGCTGGAGATTTGAGGGGCTTTCCTAGCATTGGCTGCCCCAATGTAAGTTCTCAAGGTTCCTTGAGGAGGCGGTCTTTAAAGAAGCTACACGGAAACTTCAGCACATAATCCCAATAAGAAAGTGCCACCTCCCACAAGGAGTGTCCTTGATTGACTGACCTTTGATGAGTCAGCAAGGGCGCCCCTGGTTTTGTGGTCAGACCATAGTTGTCCACCTCAGCCCGCGCAACCCTACGTCCAACCCGTCTAGTCCTCTATAAACTAGTATGTTAGGCGTCCGCAGTTTGACCGTTGACTGGCCAGCTGTTGTTTTGAGCAAGTTTTGGCCCATGAGCCAAGGCCCAAGGCTCAAGGATGTGGGGCCAAAGTTCAAGCCTCCTGTGCTGCAAAGATGCTATTTGGGCCCTTTCAACTTTGGTATCCTAAGCTCTTTTCTAGACTCTGTATCGTACTAGCTTTGGCTTAGTTCATTTTGTACCGTACTAACCTCGGAGGCTCGGACTGTACTAGCGAAGGACATTTGAACATGTCAACCCTGGGTAAGACCTGCCTATTTGACAGCCATCTGCAATTTTCAGTCAAATAGTGCCAATTGGCAAGCACAGCATATCTGATTGGCCAGCTGTTCTGAAATAGGGTGAAGAGAAGTTTCCTGGAAGTTGAAACCACAAAGAAGTTGCATGGGCACCTTCCCCATTGACCTTTTGGAGCTGAAGAGGAAGCTTCTTTGTGGTAGGAGACGCTTAAGCAGCTGCCCACGACTGTCTACGTAGAACATGCGAGGAAGGTGGCTGGAAATCCCCATGAAACTTCTGAGAGGCTCCCCCTTTCCAGCTGGTCAGCCGTGTAGAGATCATGAAATAGGCGCTGCGAGGAAGGTTCCATGCAGCTTCTGCCTGACTGTAATGTGCAGCGGAAGTGATTGATGGTGTATGCTCAGGATGAGTGCTCAGTGTGTACTCAAGGTTCCTTTTACTGAACAAGATAGTTCCTTTTACTTGATGAGAGATGTGCAAAGACGAGAGAGAGAGAGAGAGAGAGAGAGAGAGAGAGATGAAATGAAAAGAAATGTAATATTAACGTCTTCAAAAGGCCAAAATGACCTATGAAACCAAAAGGTTACATGTGGTGAATCTAATACCAGGTCTGGGTACAAAAAGTACAAAGAACTAAAAAGAAAATAGAGGGTAGGGGTGGGATGAAAGCTGATACAAAGGTGAGCTGATACAATGGAGCTCTCTGACAGTAGAGAGAGAGAGAGAGACAAGCACCATATGGGGTCCCAAACCCCCCTCCAAGGGCCCCCCTCTCTATTGCTAGGAGAGGTATTTGCTTAAGATTGCACAAATGCTGATACAATGGTCCTAGATGTCCCAAAAAGTGTATCTCGGGTAGGAAAAATTCACTTTTCTTTGCATTAATCACCAGCTTGTGATCTCGTAATGCCTGAAAGACCTGTAGCAGATGTTGTCTATGTTCTGCCTCATCCTTGGAGGAAACAATGATGTCGTCAAAGAAAGTGCCAACAAATAGTCTGTACTCTTGAAAAATCGTGTCCACCATCCAGTTAAATGTCGCAGGAGCATTGGTTAGGCCAAAAGGCATCACCAAAAACTCAAATAACCCAAAAGTCGTCCGAAAAGCTGTCTTGTAGACATCTCCCGACGCGATTCGGATGATGATATCCGCTTTTTAAGTCGATCCTGCTAAAGCACGAGGATCCCTGTAGTCGAAGAATATCATCGATCCTAGGAATTGGAAATCTGTTCTTGATGGTGATTTTGTTGAGAGCTCTATAATCAATGCACATTCTCCAAGATCCGTCTTTCTTCAAAACCAACAACACTGGAGAGCAATACGGTAAAGTACTAGGCTGGACAAGACCCTTTTCCAAGAGGTCTTTCACTTGGTTCATAATTTCTTCGTTCTGGGCTCGGCTCACACGGTAAGGTGGCCAGTTGGTGGTGTGCTTCCAGGTATCAGATCAATGGTATGATCCTCACGACAGGCTAGTGGTAACGCGCTTGGCAGGCCCTCTGAAAAGCAATCGGCATGAGTGTGGAGAAAATCTTGGCGTTCTTTAACAAATTTAGACATATTTGTCCTATCCTCATCATTCAACTCTTTCAAAAAGATCGAGTAAACAAACAGACTGGATTTCATTAATTTTGAAACGGCCGAAGCCGATACAATAGGGAGCTCTTTTTAAATAAAGCAAATAGCTCCAAAAGCTTCAAAAGCTTCTTGCGTAGAATTCTGCAGCCTAAAATGCAGAATTTCCGTACGCAACTTGCCACGTCAACAGCTTCCGCAATTTACGCGCAAATCATGGAGGTCCGTACACTGCCACGTCAACAATTCAACGTGTTTTTTGGGTTGTTTTTCCTGCTGCCCTGCTCTAGGAGTGTGTTGCCACGTCACCAGTTTGTGACAATTAAGGCACACAAAATGGCAACTCTCTTCATATCTCAGATTTTCAAAACCATGGATTGCCAACATCCATCGTGTCAGATAGAGATCCTAGAATGACTAGTAATTTCTGGAAACTTGAAAGGTCTCTTTGAAAATCTAGGTACAAGATTGAATTTCTCTTCGGCCTATCACCCACAAACGGATGGCCAAAGTGAGATAGCCAATCTTACGATACTCGATCTACTAAAGACTAATGTTACAGAAGTAGATCAACGCTCACAATGGGAAAAGTGTAAGGTGCAGAGGAATGAATGTTGAACTTTGCTCAAGATGAGTGCTCTGAACTGTGCTCAAGGTTCCTTTTGTTCTTATGGAAGGAAGAACCTTCCGTTCTTAATGAGAGAATGCAATGAACACAAACAAAGTGAATGGACACTGTGCGTGAAAGTGTATGAGACTGAGAGATAGAAAGAGAAGAGAATACGACACCAGAAACGTAACCCTCCTCCAAAGGCCCCACTCTCGCTGGCGAGAGTGGTCTACTATTGATTGCACAAATCTTTACAATGCTTGGACTTGCCGACGATGTCGACGACGACGAGACCGGATGAAATCTGAAAACGCTAAGGGCTGAAAACTGCAAATCTTTATCTGTTGAATTCTGACTCTATGTCGGTGACGATGTCGATGGCGACGGTACAACGACGACGTGCTGAAAACGCAGATGCTGAAATCTGCGTTTTCCGGGCTGAAACTGCAAACTTCGATGGATTCCACCGTGCGGCGAGGAACTGCTGCGGGAAGGTGAGATCTGCGAGGTTCGGGACTTGTTCTGCGAGTGCTAAAGGCTGAAAACTGAAAACGCTTGGGTTTCTTGATATTCCGTCGCGGTGAATCTGCAAAACGTCGGGGCTGATCTGCAAACCAAAAACGCTAGGGCTGATTTGAAGTCTTCTTGCAAAAACGCTAGGGCTTTTGCTCGTTCTGCTGTTGCCGGATGTCTTGCAAATGCAAAACGCTAGTCTGATGTGTGGTTCTACTATCACCAGGAATCTGCAAGTGCAAAAACGCTGGCTGATCTGGGTTCTTGATGCAAAAACACTAGCCTCGCTCCTTTGTAGCAAAAACGCTAGGCCTTGCCGGGGGTTCCTGCTGAGAAGGTGCCTGTTGAACCGAAGCTCCTACTGCCTCTTTTGCCAGAAAGTGCTAACTCTGGTTTGCTTATATATTAACTTAGCAAAATTGCCCTACCTACTTTCCAACAAAAGTCACTAAAAAAAAATAAGTGAAAAATGTCAAAAATAGGGAAAATAGGTCTATGCACTGTGAAAATGCTACTGATGGGATGTAACTGGAATCTGATGGTCATGTTGTGTAAAACCAGAGGATATGCATCTAATCTAAGTGTCTGGACATCCACGGTCTACGAACAGACTCACAAAAGTGCCAGATCACTTCCTATTCTAGACTGACTTGACTGAACTGAACCCTAATCATGTTGTAGCTTGTCCACGGACACGTAGGGTTGGATGTGTCCCGTGACATCCCCTCCTTTTCAAAGTGAGGTACAGGTACCAAACTGTATGGCGTCGAGGGAGATCGCCAATAGCATCCGGAATCCTCGAAAGGACTCTTCTCTCGCCCACTCTCATGTGTGGGTCATGCAATACTTGAACTTCATAAAGGTCTGCAACGCTTGCTTCTTTGGGCCACGCCGAAAGCGACACAAAGTTATATGAGACTGCTTCAATGCTTCATCTTTGTCCATAGTCATGCGTCTACCTTCTTCAAGAATCCCCGAAGCTAAAAATTCCTGAAACCACTTCCAACACAAAAACATGAACATGCCTATTCCATGTAAAGTGACTGGAAAAAATCTTGTCTTCCTCAAAAACTGTGCATGCAATGTACATGAACAAAGAGACGGAGTGCCAAACCGTTCACCACACACACGCAAACAATGAGATCGAATCTTGTCGTGCTGATCTAAATCAATCAACTGTGGCAATTCATAGCGGAAATACCCATGCTTGGTGCTCATACTTTCTTATGCTCTTGCTACGAATGTGTCATGCCACGGAAGAGACATGGAATGTGACTTTTATGACTGCAAACATTTCATTTTTCCATGAGTAATTCGCATACATCCGTGCTCATTCATGAGTGAATCGTGCTCAACGTACAATAAGTCATGCCTAGGAAAAGGGATCACATAAAGACGCTGACTAAAATACAGGAAACAATCACGAATGAAACACTCGAACAATGCATGCTGACGAATCATTCGAACACATAGTACTTCCTGTAAGGTTTCTTTGGACCTAGGCTCGAGAGCCAAGATCGGTTCTTCCTGAGGGGGTTCTTTGAATCTCGACTCGAGAACCAAGATCGGTTCTTCGTGATTGATCGAATCTGCAATGAGGTTAGCTTCACTAGAGAAAGTATCAACTAACACATCATCCTTGTGAACAATCACATCATCTTCATGCAAATCATCATGCTTGTGAGAAATCACATCTTGATCATCATGCAAATCATCATGCTCATCATTATCATTCAAATCATCATCATGCAAATCATGTGGGTCATGCTTGAGACAAGAAGAGACTGAGAGAGTCTCTTTTTCCGATTCTGTGCAAACTGCGCCTGCAGAATAGAAAAGAGTCGCAAGAACTCTTTTATGTGTTGGTTGCTCTGTTCTTGTCTTGCTTTGTTCTTGCCATCAAATTCTGCTTCTCTTTCTTTGTTCTCGTGATTCAATTTGGCTCGACTTTCTTTGTTCTCGCGATCCATTTTGGCTTGACTTTCTTTGGCTTCCAAGTCGTACTTACGCTCTATGGCTGCCACTCTTTCTTCGTAGTCACGATCTATGGCTGCCATTCTTTCTGCGAACTCCTTGTCCATCATCCTTTTGTCGAAAGCCTCCATAAGAGTTAGTGCAATCCTTGGCGTAGATGGGGAAGGGGGAGGTCGAAAAAACCTCCTGGTGGGGAAAATTCTTCTTCGCCTCTCTCATGCTCATCACCTCTAAGCGAAGTATCCATTCCGCTTTGAGTGATGACCATCCACTGAATTTGTGGGTTCTTGTGGGTTCTTGTGGTCTTGGGTTCTTAAGTTCACAAGGAACTTGGGTTCTTGTGGGTCTTGAGTTCTTGAGGTTCTTGAGGGTCTTGAGGTTCTTGAGGTTCTTCTTTCGCTTGCAATCTGTGTTCGAGAAGGATCTTCTCTTCACCCGAGTTCTGCTCTTTTACGCGGACACACCCCTTGGCGGCCTTGCGCTCACACCAAGGTTGCTTTTTCCCACCTCACGTCAGTTAGCCAGCCGCTAAGTGCACGGTCCGCTCTCAATGAGTGAAAAGAGGCACGATGGGGAGGCTGGACAAGCCCTTTTTTCTTGGGTTTCCTGTCACTCTTCAAAAACACGATTAGGAATCAACACGCCCAAGCGAACTTGGGTTCGTGCGACCTCAACAAGCAAAAAAAAATTCTATGGTTCTTGTGGTTCTTTCCTTGATGATACAGAACACTGCCAAAGCTCTGTACCAATGTAAGGTGCAGCAGAATAAATGTTGAACTTTGCTCAAGATGAATGCTCCGAACTATGCTCAAGGTTCCTTTTGTTCTTATGGAAGGGAGAACCTTCCGTTCTTAATGAGAGAGTGCAATGAACACAAACAAAGTGAATGGACACTATGCGTGAAAGTGTATGAGACTGAGAGATAGAGAGAGAAGAGAATACGACACCAGAGACGTAAAACCCTCCTCCGAAGACCCCACTCTCGTTGGCGAGAGTGGTCTACTATTGATTGCACAAATCTTTACAATGCTTGGACTTGCCGACGATGTCGACGACGATATGGATGACGACGTTGACGGGATGAAATCTGAAAACACTAAGGGCTGAAAACTGCAAATCTTTATCTGCTGAATTCTGACTCTATGTCAGTGACGATGTCGATGGCGACGGTACAACGACGACTCGCTGAAAACGCAGATGCTGAAATCTGCGTTTTCCGGGCTGAAACTGCAAACTTCGTATTCCACCATGCGACGAGGAACTGTTGCGGGAAGGTGAGATCTGCGAGGTTCGGGACTTGTTCTGCGAGTGCTTAAGGCTGAAAACTGAAAACGCTTGGGTTTCTTGGTGTTCCGTCGCGGTGAATCTGCAAAACGCCGAGGCTGCTCTGCAAACCAAAAACACTAGGGCTGATTCGAAGTCTTCTTGGAAAAACGCTAGGGCTTTTGCTGGTTCTGCTGTTGCCGGATTTCTTGCAAATGCAAAACGCTAGGCTGATCTGTGGTTCTACTATCGCCGGGAATCTGCAAGTGCAAAAACGCTGGCTGATCTGCAAAAAGGTCCTTGGCCTGAAAAGGAGTTTTTCATGAAAAGCCTTTCAACTCAAAAGCATTTGATGCAAAAGCAATGCCAAAAAAAAAGCTGCCAGCATAAATCACGGAAATCCGTACAGCTACCACGTCATCAGCCATTGCAAAACACGGAAATCCGTACAGCCTACCACGTCATCATGCCAGTGCAATTTTCGGAAATCTACCACGTCATCAATATTTGTGTGTGTGCGGGTCCTGCTTTATTTTAATCCTTTATGTCACTTGCGGCCCCATCGGACGGGGTCCCCCTAAGTTGGTAGGACTTCTTTTGTTACTTGTTCTTCTTAGGGTTTAGGCCCCTCGGCCACATCTGTAAGTTGGCTCCATTTTTTAGGCTTTGACATGTCAGCAGTTTGTTACACATTCCTTGGCCATTGACATTTTCTGTCGTAGGTGCCATGTCTGGCTGCTATCCAGAAAAACCAGCCATGCCAAAATTGCCTTGTGGCACCCCAAACTGGCTCTGAAAGCCTTGTTGCATGTCAATATTACCATACATGGAATTTGGCATCATGCCTTGCATTTCCCCAAACACTGCTCCTGGCATATACTGCTGATTTCCAGGCGCATAACCGGCCATACTTTGGAACACAGATCCATCCCCGAAATACCCAGGATGTACCGTGGGTAGTGGAAAAACCTGATGCATTGCCTGGAAACTGGATCCCTATCCATTTAATGCAACATGTAGACTCTAAAAGGTGGCGGGCTGAACTGGCAAAACTTGTAGAATTGGCGTCCTAACCACCTGTTCATGGACAAAAGGAACCTATCTTGGAGCCCCTGACTCTGCAACGTGCGAGTGCTCCCTATCCTGCTAGGACGCATGAAGTACCTGGGCTTGAGCCTCATCGGGCTCTACCGGCTATGTGAGTTGCCTTGTCTGATGTGGTACTGGTGGAGGTTACAAAAACTCCATAAACCTTGGGTTTTGCACCATTCGAGAAAACACATTCACAACGGCAACTAATTGAGTCTTGAACGCATCATCATCAAGTTGCCCAATCATAAAGCCCTACACTCGTGGAGCATTCACAACAGGTACAAACAGACGTGGCCGTGAACTCTCGCCAACCTCAAACCCTGTAGGAATTGCCTGCCTGTCCTGTGAAGAGGAACCCTCTTCCATGATGCCTTTCCCTTTGTCAGCCATAGAGTAATCCCGCGATCCTCTATTATGTCTTCGCCGCAAACCAACCAAGGCTCACTTCTTGAGGAAAAAGTGATTCTGTCTCGACGACGGAACCATGAAAACTAGACCGTAGGGCGGTAGACTTTGGCTTTTACCCTAAACATTACTTTAGACTTTATGACACAAAGAAATTTTGCAAATAAAAACCTGTAACGGGAATTGACACTTCAAACACACACGGCTTGGAAGCTAGAGCGCTACCAAGCAGACGCCGACACCTGTTGGCCCCAAAGTCTACCGCCCTACGGGCCGGTTTCAATGGCAACGCATCTTCTTTTTGCCCTTATCACCACAATTCCCAGACGACTTGCTGCTAGCAGAAGCATTGGGAACAGGTGATTTACCACTCCCAAAAGAACCATGAGAAGTGGCTACATTGCTGTTATCACCTTTTCTTCTTTGAGCAGCAATAAGTGTCTGTTCAATTGCACCCTGTGTGGTCCTGTTTTTTCTAGAAAGTGACTCTTGCAACAGCAATGTGCATCATGCATCAAACTTGACAACTACTGGATTTCCTTGGGTCATGAGTCTCCTAGCACTAAAAAAGGTCTAGTAAGAATCTAGTAAAGCATCAAGAACGATCTGCACCAGGAAACTGCCAAAAATGACTTCGCCTGCAGAAATAAGTTACTTATTTATATCTTTGACACCAGCAAGGAAAGTGTCCATTTCATCTTCCTCATGCATAATCTTCGACTCCAGCTCTTTACGCAGCAATGCAATTTTTGCCTCATTCGACTTGCATAAAGACCAACCAGAATATTCCAAGCCTGTTTTGCAGATTTCGTTGAACGAATGTGAGGAGTAATAGTGCACTTCACAGACAACGCAATCAATACATGAGCTTGCGTATCTTTTACATCCCAACGAGCTTGCTCAGCGGTAGGCAAAACAGCTCTGGCAGCAACAATCCTGCCACCAAAACCTGCAACATCCTTAGAACAAGGACGTACATCAATGCCCTGCACAATGTTTCAAACGCCCTTTGACACAAGGACATGTTGCATCATGTAAGCCCACATAGCGTAATTGTCCCCATCCAATCTGTCCTCAGCATCAAACATCTTGAACACATCTGTGTTGTTGTCAGCCATGGCGAATGCTACACCTGATGTGAAAACTGCCTGAAAAGAGGAGAGACAAGGCGGGAGCAACACGTGCTATACAACACGAACCGTAGAAGATTGTAAAGGACCTGTTATGCAAAAAACGGCACTGACAAAAATTCTGCACAAAATGACGTAATAGCCTATGCAGTTTTGCGGCCTGCCTGTAGTGGAAACGGAGGCCAAAATGAGCCCGAATCAGAAATAAACCAGGGAGCCTGTAGCCAATGGCCTAGCCTCTACCACAAGGACTTGTGTCCCATAGCACCAAGAGCACATGGATATAGGTGTGCAGGTAGAGTTACTAAGGGCCTATAAGTTTGGTGATCACACAAGATATCTCATAAATAAGACCTTTGTCCTATTTATAGGAATTTTTAATCACCCTAACCATAGGGCCATGTTCGCACTTGACCACAGGCACCCTTCTTGATGTTTGAGGACATAACACTTAAGTAGTTGGTCAGATGCTTCATTGATTCGTGCACAGTCATTGGTGCTACTTATAAGATCCGTAAAGGGTGTTGAAATTAGGGTTGCAGAGAAACACACACAGCTTGGAGAAGACGAAGGAAGCTCAAGGCACACAATAGAGAGTGTATTACTTAGTGTGCAATGGAAAGATAGATAGCCCTAGAGTGATGGGCGTTTATACAATGCACGGGGGAAAAAACCTCCTAAAGAGGGAAAAAAATGCCCCGGCAGTCCTAGTGTGTTCACACACATCACTACCACATGTATATGGTAACAAATCCCCCCTGGAGTGATGCGGTGAACGAGAGCTGGCACATGAGTAAAGGGAAGTGCCATGCCCTAAGGACATGATCAGTCCACAAAGGGGAGTAAGCCCAAAGCTTTGCGGAAAGCTTCAAGCTTCTCACGAGATAATGCCTTTGTGAAAAGATCTGCAAGGTTGTCCTGTGTTGGCACATAAGCCAAGCTGATCTCTCCTGCTGAGAGCCTCTCCCTGACATAGTGGTAATGCACCTCAACGTGCTTTGTGCGAGTATGAAAAACTGGGTTCCTCGCAACTGCCAATGCGCTCTGACTGTCAGTGTAGATAGTGTTGGCAGTGTCCTGTCCAACACCCAAATCAGCCATAAGGCGTTTGAGCCATACACACTCAACCGTAGCTGTGAAGACTGCCCTGTACTTAGCTTCACAACTCGAAGTGGCCACAGTAGGTTGCTTCTTGCTCAACCATGATATACATGAACTGCCAAGCATGAAACAAAAACCACTTGTGGACACTCGCGTGTCAAAACAACGAGCCCAATCTGAGTCCAAAAAAGCATGTAAGTCTGGCAGCAATGATCCCCCCTTGGGATAAAACAAGCCAAGATGTAAAGTGTCACTAAGGTAGCGGAAAATCCTCTTGACAACTTGCCAATGCTTAGACCCTGGGCTATGCATAAATCTGCTGACCTGTGAGACTGCAAACTGAATATCTGGCCTCGTGTTGCATACATAAATGAGGCAGCCAACAGCAGTTTGGTAAAGAGTGACATCAGCAGGATCGCCAGCATCATGTAGACTCAACTTCAAACCTGTTTCCATGGGAGTGGCAATAGGTTTGCAATCCTCAAGTCCAAACTTACATAGCAATGTCTCTATGTAACTTTTCTGACACAAGGCAATACCACCATCACACTGCTTAAACTGTATACCCAAATAATGATGCAACAGCCCCAAATCTTTCATCTTGAAAGTAGCATTCTAATCAGCCTTAAATTCAACAATATGTCTCTCATTTGGTCCAGTGATCAGCAAATCATCAACATAAAGAACCACGATGAGAAGTACATCACCCTCACGCTTTACATACAATGTGCTTTCTGTTGGACTGTTACGAAAGCCTTGTTTAACCAAATGAGTGTCAGCTTTCTCATACCAAGCATGAGGAGATTGCTTCAACCCATACAAAGCCTTCTTACATCTGCACACTTTGTCCTCTTGTCCTTCTATGACAAAACCGCGAGGCTGCGTTACATAAACTTCCTCAAATATGTCACCATTCAAGAAAGCAGTAACAATGTCTGATTGATGTACATCCCAACCAAAGTGAGCTGTCAATGCACATAGAAAACGCACAATAGTCATACGACAAGTGGGAGCCAAAGTCTCTTCATAATCAATGACTTTTTGATGTGCATAACCCTTTGCAACAAGTCGAGCCTTATGGCGATCAATCTCACCATCCGGCTTGCGTTTCAACTTGTAAACCCACTTCGTACCAATGGCCTTTTTGCCAGGAGGCAAATCACATAAAGTCCATGTGTCATTTTCTATGAGTGCATCATATTCTGATTGCATGGCAGCCATCCAATTTTTTGAATTCTGTGCTTCATCAAAAGACAGAGGCTCCTCAACATCATGTAAGCTAGACACAGCCAAAGCATAACAATCTGATACATAAGATGCATGGCGAGAGCCTGAACGAGTACGACTAGACAAAGGTGCATCCAATTTACTGTCACGCAAAGTGTGTACCAGCCATTTTGGCATACCTCTAGCCTGCTCATTTTCAGCCTTTTCCTCATCAAGTACATCATGTACATCTGCATCAGTAATAGGCTGATCTAGAACATTTTCAGAAACCCCCATAGGCTGTACATTTGCCTCATTGGAACTTACATTCGTATTTCCACCACCGAAAAGAGGCAACAAAGTGTCATAAATGTCCTGTGAGCTTACATTACTGTCTCTAGTACATGACAGCAAGGACTAAACAGAATCTTCCACAAACACTACATCCCGAGAAACCAGAATACGTTTTGTTTGCGGATGATACAACCTGTAACCTTTGCTTTCAGCACTATAACCAACAAAAATACATTTGACAGCCTTATTATCCAATTTTCTGCGCTGCACTTGTGGCACCAAAGCATATGCCAAACAGCCAAAAACACGCATGTGCTCAATAGAAGGCTTTCTATCATGCCGTGCTTCATATGGAGTAATAGATTGCAAAGCTATCGTAGGACACCTGTTAAGTACATAAGTGGCACACATGATGGCCTCAAGCCAAAAAGAATGAGGCAAAGCTTGACTTTTGACCATACATCGTGCCATTTCCGTCAGTGACCTGTTTTTCCTCTCAGCAACACCATTTTGCTGAGGTGTATAAGGCACTGTACATTGGTGTTTTATCCCACGACTAGCCAGAAATGCATTAAATTCATGAGACATATACTCCCCCCCTCGATCGGAACGGAGGGTGCCCATAGTACATTTCGAAACATTTTCAACCATAGCCAAAAATTGTTTAAAGCACATAAAAACTTCGGACTTCGCTTTAAGCGGAAATACCCATGCATGCCTGGAGTAATCATCAATGAAAGTCACAAAGTACAGGTAATTGCCCAAGGACGGAGTTTGCATGGGCCCACAAACATCACTATGCACAAGCTGCAACCTGCATGTGGCCCGAACTGAACCATCCTTTGGAAATTTAGAACGCTGCATCTTACCCAAAATACAACCTTCACAAACATGTTTGACAGGTGCTTCAAGAGGCAGCAAAGAAGCAACCATATCAGATTTCTGCAAACAAACGCACCAAACTGGCAAAATTCAGATGACCAAAACGTGCATGCCAAAGTTTTGTATCTGAAATAGCCCTTGAATCTGCAACAGCATTTGCAAAATTTTGTCCACACTTGTCATATAAAGTGAGCTTATACAGCCCACGGCACAAAAGCCCAGATGCAACAATTTCATCACCAAAACTGAGATCATGAAATGTACATCTGTCATCCATAAATTTGACTACAAGTCCAAGTCTAGCAAGTGCGGATACAGACAAGAGATTCTTCTTGATCCCAGGTACATAAAGTGCATCAACAAGTGTGAAAGAACTGCCATTAGCAGCAGTAAGCACAATCTTTCCAACTCCCTGAACTGGATAAGAGGCGTTGTTGGCACAAGTGACTGAATTCCCATGAGGGACAGACTCGAGAGAGGTAAACAATTCACAATGTGAGGTAATGTGCTTTGTAGCACCACTGTCGAAATACCACACATGTGAATCTGCAGCAACTGACAAGCATGCATCATGGACAACAGGATTGTAAGTGCACTCTGCGCTAAAAGCAGATTCTGCATCAATATCAGCAACACAATCTCCTTTCACGGAAGACTCAACAATGGCTGCATTTGTAGTGGAACCAGCATTTGCAGTGGAACCACCCTCTTTCTTCTTAGCCTGTTTGGCCTTCAACTTAGGAAACGACATGATCAAATGATCATTGGCTTTACAATAATGGCAACGCATCTTCTTTTTGCCCTTATCACCAGAATTTCCTGACGAATTGTTGCCAGCAGAAGCATTAGGAACATAATTTTTGCAACTCGTAGCAGAACCATAAGAAGTGGCTGCATTGCTGTTACAGCCGTTTCTTTGAGAAGCAATAAAAGCCTGTTCGTTGTCTAGTCCTGTTTGTTCTGGAAAGTGACTCTTGCAACAGCAATGTGCATAATGCATCAAACTTGACAACTTCTGGATTTCCTTGGGTCATAAGTCTCCAAGTACTAGCAAAAGTCTGGTAAGAATCTGGTAAGGCATCAAGAACAGTCTGCACAAGGGAACTGTCTGAAATAACTTCACCTGCAGAAATAAGTTGCTCATTGATATCCTTGACACTAGCAAGGAAAGTGTCCATATCATCTTCCTCATGCATAATCTTCGACTCCAGCTCTTTACGCAGCAAAGCAATTTTAGCCTCATTGCGGCTTGCATAAAGACCTGCTAAAATATCCCAAGCCTGTTTTGTAGATTTTGCTGAACGGATTTGAGGAACAATGGTGCGCTTCACAGACAACGCAATCAATGCATGAGCCTGCACATCCTTAACATCCCAACGAGCTTGTTCTGCCGTAGGCAAAACAACTCTAACAGCTGTAATCCTTGCAGCAAGACCTACAACATCTTCAACATCGCCTACATCCTCAAAATCAGGACGTACATCAATGCCCTGCACAATGTTCCAGACATCCTTTGACACAAGAACATGTTGCATCATATAAGCCCACATAGGATAGTTGTCCCCATCCAACCTGTCCTCAGCAGCAGCCATGGTAAATGCTGCACCTGATGTGAAAACTGCCCGAAAATAGGAGAAACGGAGCGGGAACAACCTGTGCTATATAGCACAAACCGTAGAAGACTATAAGGCACCTGTTATGCAGAAAATGGCACTAACAGAAATTCTGCACAAAATGACGAAATAGCCTGTGCAGTATTGCATGTAGTGGAAACGGAGGCTGAAATGAGCCCAAATCAAAATTTTGAGCAGACCGAGCTCGAGCCCAAAATATTTGTCGACCTGCGAACGCTTGCCAAAGCTCACTGAAATCAGAGAAAGTGAGCAGGCGTGTGTTGGAGCAGCTGGCGACTAAGCCCGAGAGGACGTGACCTGCTCTGATACCAATTGTTGAAATTAGGGTTGCAGAGAAACACACAGCTTGGAGAAGACGAAGCTCAAGGCACACAATAGAGAGTGTATTACTTAGTGTGCAATGGAAAGATAGATAGCCCTAGAGTGATGGGCGTATATACAATGCACGGGGGGAAAAACCTCCTAAAGAGGGAAAAAAATGCCCCAGCGGTCCTAGTGTGTTCACACATCACTACCACATGTATATGGTAACAAAGGGGTTGCTGCGCATATGAGGGAGATTGATGAGGCTATTCCCCTTGAGTGTCATGGCCCATTGGTAGCATATTCGAGTAGCAGGCCAATCTAGTGCCCATTATTGCAGCATCATTTAGTTGTGCTTTTAGCATTACATTGCGATGGATTTGCAACATTGCAAATGTGTGTTTTTGCAAGTTGCATTCAGCCCTTAAATCCTATAGATAGCAGGATAGCACCACGTGCCAACTGAAAAGAACAAATTGAGCAAACTTTTAAGCTTCAATACACTGAACTAAAAGAGACAGTCCACACAAGACGCCAAGTGGCAAAGTTCCATCCCCAGGATGTAGTCGCCCCAAACTGTGGCGTCCCGCTTTATATTGCTTCAACAAGGTACAATGCCTATGGCTCTACTCCGCTTCACCCACCGATAGAATGCCAAAGTGAAAGCCCACACGGCTTATTTAAAGGCCCCAGCCCCCCCAAAGCAGTTCAAATGAAAACCAGTAAATCAAAAAGCTATTGGTCCCAAAAGCCTAGCACATTTTGGGGTTGTCCGTACAGCATGCCATGTCACCACAATCAGCACAAAATGTGAATTTCTGTATAGCCTGCCACATCTTCATCTCTCTATGCAATTGAGTGTTTGTGGGTTAGGGTTTTTAATCCTAACCCAGTTTTAATAATGAGGCCACTCGGCAGGAACCTGTGAGGACTTCTTCTTCTTCTTCTTCTAGGGTTTAGGCCCCTCAGTCGGAATCTGCACTGTGCAGGTTAGCTAGGGTTAGGCTTGGGAAGTCCTAAGCCTCTGGGTCTTCAGCGGCTTGATATGTCAACAATTTGTGACAAATCCTCTCACATCAGGTAGCCCCAAATCTTCATCGCAGTGGCCGGCTGCAACTTACGTTGCACCGAATTACAAAGGTGCAAAACCGGCCCCAAAGGTGCTTCGTATGGGAGAGTTGCCACAGCTTTATCATCCATTTGAGTCAAGCCGGGTATTGCATTGATGTACATTCCACTAGTACCAACAATTTTGTGAGCTTGTTTGCAAGACCTCCATACCCAGAGAAGTCCGTTAGATTATGTTTTCCAATTTTGAAACCCTCTTGCATAAACGGTTTGTCCATATGTTTTGACAAATGTTCTTAAGCTTTGGTGGGCATGACAAGCATATAGATTTGAGTTAGAAGAACCCATCAGGTCAGTTTCCATGACAATCGGATTCTTGAGTTGGGAGGTGTATAGCAGTTTCACCCACAAATCAACCCTCCCAATAACTCAATAAAAAAGTGACTTTAAAGGACTTAACTTTTCAGCCATGTCAAAGTCACTGGCCAACCTAGGGCTTAGAAATTACTTAAAGCCCCTCTTGTAATATATACACACCATAAACCTCTGCATAGACTCATGTAAAACTTGGCGCTCAAAATCTAATAGCATTTCTAGTTTGGAGCGATCTCTTCTCTCTGGCATTTGTTGGCTGCAAGCGCTCCCTCTCTTTGGCAGTGTCTCTTCCTAGAACCACCCCCCTTTTTGCAGTCTGTTGTTCGCCCCATTTGTAGCCATCGCCCTCCTCTTGCAAATACCCATCGCTCGCAGAGTCGGCCCATCTACAACCCATCAATTGCTCATCATTCAGCTACGCTTCCAGTGTTGCATCCCCATAGATTTGTTTTCTTTTCAGCATTGCAAATCTGCGTTTTTGAAGCTATCATTCAGTAATCCTAGCATAGAAACTCGTCCCACATGTAGGTGCGAGTAGATCAAGGAAGACTCTTCACTGGGGCCTTTTGGGCACCCAACTTCTTTTCTATCCATCCTTCTTACCCTATAATGGCATCACTCGTGTGTGTTTTATTAAGGTACTTTTGGCAATCCATTCAAGTTAAAGGGAAGACACCTTCTCTTGTAATGAGCAAATAGGTGCCACAACACCGGCCAGCTGCTGAAGAGAGGGACGTGAGCCCACGTAGAATTCACCTTTTTGTTGGCCGAAGGCCAAGAAGAGCTAGGGCTTGACCTCCACGGCTGGCCGGCTCACTGCTTGGCGTCCACTCAGTGCAGCTCCCGTCTTAAATGTTACAGGCATCTCCCTCTTCTTCACTGATTCTCATGGTCGCCCCTCCATGTGCTCAAGACTAAGCCACGATCGACCAGCTGCAGAGCTAGCTGAGCTTAGGCCGGAGAACCTCATAGAAGCAGAGATGTAGAAGTTGGAGCGTTCAAGCATCCACAAAGTCCCCTACCATTTTTTCAAAGGTGGCACCTCCTGTCAACAGCAGAGTCAGCCGAGATCAGCCTATTGCAAGTCTGCCATCGCCCCTACTGGAGCAGTTTTTTTGGGCAACAAGGTCAGAAAGAAGATCCAAGTGCTGCAAATGGCGAGCCAGAGTAGAGGCTAAGACTCTACTCTCGGTCTATCTTGAAGAGGCTAAGACTTTCTCCTTGAAAACCATAAAACTGATGCTAGAGTATATTGGGAGTTTGATAGTTGGCTCTTTTTTAGCTTTGACTTTGTTGGAGCTACACTACAGCTTGATTACTGTTAGGTACCATGCAATAGCAGGCTTCAAGTAATGGCAATCTCAATACGCTGGCCTTCACAGATTTTCTGCAGTTTTATAAGTGCTTGCTCTCCAAATTGCGCAGTGCTACAGCCTTCCTCACTCTAGCTGGCCTGTGGCACCCGAGCGCGTACTTACGGTGAGAAGCTATACCTTAGAGATGCCAAAGTACTGACCACATCTCTCTCTCTCTCTTATTTCTTTGTAGGACAGAGAGAGAGCGAGCATTAAGTAGCATACCCCGTGGATAAGTAATTGTTACGCCGTCATTGGAGACGAACGTAGAGGTAGCAGCCTTTGAAACAGTGTGCGTGCACGAGAACGAGAGGGAGATAGAGAGAAAGGGCTTTCCTGAACACTAAAGGGCAAGGGTAGAGAGACAGAGGGGATCCTCTAAAGGGGGAATCTGGAGGCAAATGGAGGGTGGTAAAAAATAGGCGCCCCTTGCAAGCACGGGAACTCGAACCCTCACCACTGCCATGAGAGCCCATTGCACTAATCGCTACGCCTGCGAGAGACAAGTTGACATGTGCGCAAACCATAAAATGATAAATAAACTTGGACAGGTTCCATGCTTGTCCAAGTTTACTTTTTCGTGTCCTACTTTACTATGGCCATCTTACAGCTGTGCGTGTCTCGATCCCGATGTCCTCGCTTCGTTGTCGTAGATCCCACCGCATGGGCTTTATTAAATTACCCATGCCCTTTAGTGCTGAGGGAGGGCTTTGGTTAAAAATCGGACAGACGTTTTAGAGTGTGCACACATCATAAGCCATAGAGAGAGAGAGAGAGAGAGAGAGAGAGAGAGAGATGTTTTAGGGTGTTTACACATTATTAGAAGGCTCCACACGGTGAGTTTCTTAGTAACTCGCCATACTCTTTTGATTTTGCATTCCCACACACATAAAGGAATTCCCTTTATTTGCACAAGACCCAACTATAGAAATACTACTTTTTCTTTTAACCAATAGCAAGAGAGACTTTATGAAACTACGCTCAAACTATTTAAACTATTGCAAAAATGCAAAAGTTTCACAAAAGGAACAAAGACCTCCTATATTCACAATTTCAACCCCTTTTTAGTCCTTGTTCCTTTTTGAAAGGTATCGTGTGGGAGCTGCTCTTAGATCTCTGCCCGCCAATCCCATACAACACTGAGCGGAGGGCCATACACCGCTAAAGAATATATTTTGAAAGGGAAAATTACCAAAATACACCTGTATTGGGAGTCATCTAGAGAAGTATGAGGAAGGCAGAGATGGGAAAAGACCTTTGAGCGGCCATACTAGCTCGATGCACGAGGGCATGCAACATCATTGGCGAGTTTCAACAGGTTAACAGAAGGGGCAATTTCAAAAATAGAAACCACAATAGAAATAACCCTCCTACATATGTAAACAAATTTGGGGCCCTCCTTGATGACGTATTTGATACATCCTATTTAGAAGAGGTGGAGGATCCAGGAGACAAAGAATCCTCTCCTCAGAATTCTCTTGAAAGTCCTAAAGAGAAAAGTACCCAAAAGTGTAGGGCAGATGGACCTTCTCAAAAAGAGGAGCTCATTCCACCTGATAGTCCTGCTGACAACACCAGAGGAATGTATTCAGACTCTAAATCTTTAGATAATGAACCACGCATTGCTTCCACACCATTACCTCACTTCCCAACCTGAGGCAATCCAAGACAATTTCATCAATGAATTGCAAGAACAGGACAACATCGAACTCAACAGACTGTCTTAATCCCCTAGAAATTATGTTGATATTTCGATGACCCAGGCAGAGGAAGAAACATTGCCCCACCTTGGTATCAAGCCTCAAAGAAAGAAAGAAAAGAGCATTGATCCCAATAGAGCCTCTATCTCTTATGTCAAACCCCCGAAAACTCATAGAAAATGAGTACATCCATATCTGGTTTTTCTCTAAATTGTACAGGATTTTCAAATCCTGCCAAAGCAGTTAGCATTAAGAAATGGATGTTTGATTTGAATCTGTAGGACGACTTCATTTGCCTACAAGAAATGAAGGCTTTTGGGTTTACTATGGAGAACAACCTGCTCAAACTCAATAGACAACACAAATGGTTTTATACTAATCACTGTGCAAGTAGAGGGGGGGCTTCTATAGGCATTCACACCAAGCATGAAAATTCATTTGTTGAAGTTCAAAGGGGGATTAAAAACAATTGGGTTGCTATCTCTCTAAAAGAACCTTTCAACTACACTGTAGCCAAACTTTATGCTTCCAACTTTATCTCAGAAAGAGCTATCTTATGGGAGGAACTCGCTTCTCTAACAATTCCCCTCATGATTATTGGAGACTTTAATATGGTCACTTCATTGAATGACAGATATAAAGTCCTTGGTCAGGTCATTCAAGGCTCTGAAAAACAAAGATGGGATATCTAGCAGATAAGTTGACTTTGGTGGACTCATCAGAAGCAACTGGCTTCACTTGGGCCAATAATCAACATGGTTCTTGCTACAAATATGCAAAGCTTGATAGATTATACATGTCAGTCAATCTCCTTCCATCTTAGAAAGAGCTATTTTATGGGAGGAACTTGCTTCTCTAAAATCTTCCCTCATGATTATTGGAGACCTTAATATGATCACTTCATTGAATGACAGGTAGAAAGCTCTTGGTCAGGTCATTCAAGGCTCTGAAAAACAAAGATGGGATCATAAAACACATAAGTTGACTTTGGTGGACTCATAAGAAGAAACTTGCTTCACTTGGGCCAATATCAACATGGTTCTTACTACAAATCTCCAAGGCTTGATAGATTATACATCTCAGTCAATCTCCTTCCAACTCAACAAGAGCTATTTTATGCGAGGACCATGCTAAGCAGGTGGCATGAATTCCACCACTTTATACATTTTGCTTCCGCTATCACACTCGCAACTCTGTCAAGGACAGACTAAGTGATGGATTGTTGAACCTGATAGTTGGTTGCTATCATACCCAACAGCACTAAAAGGAACCTAAATCTAGGACTTATTTCACGGGCAATGTGCCAATGCTAAGTCATTTTCATACAATCACGACCCTGCAAGGCAGGTAGATCAAGATGTGGTTGTGTTTTTCTGTTACCTCTCTCAATGAGAGAGTCATAGCAGAAACTTGTTGCATGCTTATAGGATACACTGCACATTCGGCATAAGATGCACACGAGCATGTCAATCAACTATACACGTATTAGTCGTTCAAGGAAAGTTCCGCAGCCCAGCATGCTCTTCTTCTCTCTCGTTCTCTCTCTTTAAGGGAATAATGAAAATCTTCTAAGAATATTTTGATACGTGTTTTGCTCGTGAGTCAGCCTGAGCCAAGGTGCTCTAACTCTCAGCTAGCACGTGGCTAATATGCTACTCAAATTAGTCTTCATCGGTTCGCCCATTGAACACTAATTTGCACAAGGGCTATGAGCCACACAGGCTAAGAGCTATTGTCAGGCCAAGGGTAAGACCCAACTATTGGCATTCTTTGGGTGATTGTTTTCAAGAGTGAACGGATCTACCCAAGGAAGTATACATTAACGTTAATGGACAAGCAAGGGTCTTGTCATTTAGGATGTTTACAGTTTCATTTTTTCACTACATGTTTTCAGTGAGACACTCAAGTTGAGTTTTTGATAAATCTTCCACTCACAACAGCTGATCTCTACAAGGAAGTATAGATGCAGCAATTAGTTAAGACAGCATGGCGGTCCACAAGAGCTAGGCAATTCACTTGTGTGGATTTCTTGCTCTCTCTATAGTACTACGGAGTGTCTATGGACATATTGTTTGGGGTACGACCCGGAGGGTGACTGCTAAATCACCCCATAGACATTGAGGATCACAAATTGATCTCTCCCAGTTAAACTTTCAAAGAAAGAATTCCGCAATCTACCACACGGTAGCGGACGAATTCAACTTTTCGAGTTGATTCCAATCATTATGTACACGGTTAACTATGTTGGTTACCGTTGCCTGCTAGTTGAGCAGTTTCTACAGAGGGTCTTACCAAGGGGTTTGACTACATGGATGTTAACCAAAGGGGTTGGATTGCGCAGGCAACACCCACGGTTTCCAATGCAAGTCGTATAAATACGCTTCAATGTTTCAAAGCCATGCCAAGGGCATGTTGGAACAGAGTATTTTGGACCGTAGCATCCACCAGACCTTATGCTGTTACGAACCTAGTTGTAGGGTTCGATTTGGCACATGTTGTCACATGGGATACAACATGGCCTAGGAACTCAAGGAGTTCAGTTTAGCCGGTGTGGAGCATGATAATGAGGGTCCCTCTCACTCTTGTCGCGGAGTGTTTGCAGTTACCTCCACACACAAGTACCAGTTCGTACTTGATGGATGTCGCTTTTCTTGATATGCTTGTTTGAGACATATTCCACATGTGGAGAATATGAATCTCTTGGATTGACACTGGCGCCAACTTTTTACCAATGTGTCACGACGAAGTCCCTAGGTGCTAGTCACATCCATTGGTTCGACCTTTTAAGCACACAGTATCAGGAGCAATTTCAGTGGCCATCAATTGTCGGATACTAAGTACAAACTCCGTTACGATTACCAGTGCTGTGAAACCACCTTAAGGGAGGGTCGTTTCTACATATAGCTAAGTATAATATGTACATGAGAATGTCTCATGGTTGGTACCTAGGTGTGACTGAGTTGTCACATTCTATCATGGTCCAACTTTTGTTGCAAAATATGCTATATTCATGAGAATGTCTCAGGGTTGGTACCTAGGTGTGATCGGGTTGTCACATTCTATTATGGTCCAAATTTGTTGCAAGACTTTCACGTATGTACCATGGAAATTCCTCGTCATGGAATTGCGGTTCGAATATGTTTGTGTTAAATGCATGCACACTAGGTGTTATGGGCCCTAGTGTTTAACACAAATTTATTCGGAGCGGCATGCAAATTCATGGACATTATTGTTTCTGCAATTTTTTGCACTGCCATTGCAATCTCTCTTGCAGATTTAGTATGAGTTTAAACCCTGCCATACCAGGTGATGGCTGAGTATGGGTGTTCGTGATTGGCTGCTTGAAACTCCAATCTGATTTCAACCTAGTTGGTTGTCTCCATTCCATATCGAGTATATGGCTGGATACTCAATGATTGAGTCATAGTTTGTCGTCAGTCGTGGGCGACTGTCTGTAAGTGGTTGGGGGAAAGCACCTCACTCTTACTGTTGCTACTCATCCCGCGTAGGATGGGCAACTTACAAGCATTCTATATAGTACTAAAGGATATGCAAAGTGCATACGTTAGTAAACTACGCTAAAGGATATGCTGAGTGCATACGTTAGCAAGAAGTGAAACAACTGGATCAGTTACCTTTCTGGTTTGAATTTTGCTTCATATGATGAAAGGCAGGTTACGGCTAGTTTTAGTCTCTGCCTGTTATTCTCAAGTTATCAACCTTAATCATCAGTTTTCATGAGGTTAGCTACTAGCAAGAAACCACAGCAAGTCAAGGACTTGGTTGCTGCTAATGAGTATGTCAGCATAGTACTTTCACGGAAAGATGAGCCGAGGTTATATTGCACATTCCAGTACCTTCAGACAGTTTGAAACCTAGGTATGCATTTAAACACCTCTTAGTTTTGATAACTCATTTAGCATTCTCAAGCTTCACGCTCTTTTAATTATGAGTCGGTTAACCAAGACGGTTGCACAGGGACAACAATGTAGCAAATCAAGATGTTACTCTTGATTTCATTGAACCTCCCAATGAATCGGGTTCCGATTCAACGAACCGTTGGATCCATGAGGGATGCCACGATGGAAAACATTAGTGTTCTTATGAAGATACCACCACTTGTGTTTTCGAGGACGAAAACGCTTCTCCAAGGGGGGAGTAATGTCATGCCAAGGGTAGGACTAATGAGTATGCATCCAATTCATGGAGCCGTGCTCCCAAAAATCTTGCTTTCCGGCCGCCTCGAGATAGCAGAACGAGGGGAGATCAAAATTGAACAACCGACGTAAGACACAAACCGGTTTATTGGAGTGGCGCTCTATGGAGCCTTGTGCTTGGAAAGTATCGGATGGTAAACAGTTACTTGAAATTATACTTACCGGTCGGCCTTGCTGAATACTGTAATCGGATATGTCACAGGCCCTACCTGAGTTGCCTTTGTATCAACATTCAACCTTCGACCAACGTGGGTTGTCAAAGTATTGTGTACTCAAGCCGGGCTTGATGTTGATTCCTCAATCAAACAGTGGTTCTAAGCAAATAAAGCAGTCAACAAAAGTTGAATGCGTACGGAACTGTCACAAGCCTTGCTTATGCCTGCATGCAAGAGCTACATAGAACGCTTGAAAACGTGATCAAACCAAAACAAAAGCTACTGCATACCCGGTTAATCATGCGAATCGATCTGTCAGTCAATGTGTCCATGGACCTCAAACCACAGCCGAGCTTACGGAGAAGCCTTTCAGCACATGCCGATCGGTTGCAGCTCGCCCTTGACAACACCCTGGACAAGAAAAACAAGCGAGCGGAGCTCCTCATAAATGCTTCCATTTGGGCCTGTTCTGCTGCAAATCGGAAGTTTTATGTCCCTTGCCATGGCTTCGACTGCTGCAATCCAAAATCCCGTGGCGTAAAAGGCCACGGTCGCTACGATCGTACCCCATAAAGAGTCCCGTGGTGGGAGGGGCCCCTAGGATGGCTCCTTGGGCACCCTAGGGCGCCCAAAACTTAAAACAATATGAACTCCTCTTGCATGAAAGCATGGCGGAACAAATTTAGCAGGCTACGCACAGGAGAAAAAGACATGGGCACTTGTATGCTTGCCCGGATCAAGTTGCTAAAGAAATGATTTCTTCTCCTCAGCCCGGCGCACACCATTTAAGCCTAACCTCATGAAAAACTGTGCAAGTCGACGGGCTCCCCTTCTCTGTGCAAGCTTGGCTTCACACACCACCTCCTCGACTCTACAAGGACCGTGGGTATCCGTCGACTTCTCCTTGCGTAACAGTCCTGCACACCCTCGATTCGACTCCTTTGCATGGCTTCACCACGACTGCATGCATGCTTTCAAGCAGCCGTCCGTGCCTTCTTCTTCCTTGAGCACACCATAGCCTTGCTCTTCTAGAGAGAGAAATCAAGACAGCGAGAGAACAAGAAAGGAGGCCATGCTTATTTCCCTCCTCCATGGCTGCTCCTCCATGCCCTTCGCCCCTAAGCTCTGATACCAATGTTAGACCAGTGGGTAGACAGACATGCGAATAACCTCCCAACCATCCTATATATAGGCCCCTGGCCCTCTTCCATATATAGACCCCTTTACTGCATGTGTGTCCGGCACATTGCCTGGGCCGTGCCCATCTAGTCCTACCCTTGGCATGACAAAGCTTCTCAAGCACCTTCCTCGTTAAGTTTGTAGGGTCTATTTTTTACCTCAAGCTTATGTGGGGTTCCCACCTCAAGCTCAACCCTAGCTTGCCTAAGGTCAAAGGACTTTTAGCACTAACTATTGGAGGTCTTTAATGATGCTAACCCTAAGGTCTTTTAAACTCCATTAGATGGACGTTGCTCTTTGATAGACTACCTCCTTTTGGACCCGTATTGAGATGCAACCATCTCTCCTTTTGGTCCCCTACTGAGATAAGTCTAGAAGCACTTATTGCACATTGCTCTTTGGTAGACCATCTCCTTTTGGACCCCTATTGAGATGCAACCATCTCTCCTTTTGGTCCCGTGTTGAGATAGGTCTAGAGCACATGTCTCTATTCTAACTCTTGTTCCCGTTTATTCTCCCACATTGAATGATCAGTCTAATATGAGAAAATCATTTGGTAAAGCTAGATATTATATTTTATGACAAGAGGAAAGTGTGAGAGCCTCAACTCTTACTTTCTCTCCCTATATTGAATAGGAAAGAAAAAGAGAAATGGTGGTTTCCCACGGCCACCTGGCCTACATCCCAACACCTTGAAGCCCATTGGGATTCCAAGGAGCCTAAATATGTGTCCATCCTCTATTTGCTTACAACATGCTTGAGTGATTAAGCTTGGACAGGGGCCCTTTTAAGATTTGTAACCAGTTTTCTCATGATTAATGACAGATCCACTAGCAATACATAAAGTATTCATACAAATCCAAAAGCTCTCAACAGACTATTGATTGTTTTTTACCATGGCATTGGTGTCATCAGCAAATTGTTGCAGACACGGTTGGTTTTCTAATCCTGGAATATCCACTGCCTCCAACTTACCTTGACTGATTGCAGCCAGCCCAAAGCATCTGATGCTATTGCATATAGAAGTGGGGAGAGGGGATAGCTCTGCCCGATAGACTTGTGAAGGGGGATAATATCACTGAGAGAACCATTGACTGAAATTCTGGCTGAAGCATTGCCAAACAAATGTGAACAAATATGATAATTTTTTTGCCAAAACCCATATCAAAGAGACTCTGCAAGATGAACTCCCATTCTTTTCTATCATAGGCTTGATCAAAATCAATCTTGAAAAAGATATACTCCTGATGAGACTCCTCAGCATGCTCCATCCCTTCCCATAAAGTTATGATTGCATCAAGAATAAATCTTCCTTTGATAAACACTTTTGCTCTTATAAATAAACTGATCCATCAAAGGGCCGAGTCTCTTGGCTAAGGAAAGAGCAAAGATCTTGTAGGTAGAAGTCAGATAAGTGATAGGTCTCCAATTTGAAAGGTCATCCCTTGAGCCTTTTTTATGAACTAATTTAACTACACCAACATTAATGAAAGGGGAGAGAGCTCCTTTGATCAGGGATTCTTGCCAGACCCTTAAGAGGTATGGAGATAGGAAGTCTTGATACATGCAGTTGAACTCATTAGGCACTCCATCTAAACCTGGAGATTTTTCAGGTTTTAACTTTCCAACAGTTTCTTTGATTTCCCCTTCTGTGAGTGGGAGGTCTAACAGTTTGGCTATATTTGTTGGGCATTGTTCTTTTCCTCACTTGAGCTATTTTAGCTCTAGCATTAATGATGCTTTTATTTCTTTGGGGGAATACATAGAAAATATTCGAAAAATAAGACCTCTGGTTATCTCCAACTTTTCTTTCTGTGAGGCAGCTTGTTTGCCATTTATGTCAATCAAAAGAGGAATAAAGTCTCTACACTTTTTTTCTCAATAAAGTAAACATTTCAGAGTTAGGTTTATCTAATTTGCCTGCCTGAGCTTCAAGAAGCTCCTCCTTTCAAAGCTGGTCTTTCAAAGCTAAAAGCTCAAGGGATGACCTATCATTAATGGGGTCAGATGCAAGTAGAGAAATCTGCTTAGATATCATCATTCTTCTGCCAGATCTTAATTCCTTAGCCTAAGTTCCTGAACAAAATAAGACACTTTTGCGTGTTCTTGATAGCATCCTCCCAAGACAAAAAGACATTAGTCTGACTATTGAAAGCTTCCTCAAAGATTTGTTTGACTTTCAACTTTATTGCAGTAAGCTGAAACAGTGAACTGTCAAGATGAGGCCAGCCAGCTCTGAACACATGTTCTTCTTTATGCAGTGCAAAGACAAGAGGTTTATGATCAAATAACAAAGAATTAGATTTGCAACTCACCGCCAATGAGAATGAAGGAGATTGAGATTGGCTGACATGTATAGTCTATCAAACCTCGCAAATTTGAAGTAAGAACCATGTTGATTACTAGGCCAAGTGAAGCCAGTTTCTTCTGATGAATCCACCAAAGTCAACTTATATGGTAGATGATCCCATCTTTGTTTTTTAGAGCCTTGAATGACCTGACCAAGAGCTTATACCTGTCATTCAATGAAGTGACCATATTAAAGTCTCCAGAGGGAAACTGTTAGAGAAGCGATTTTGCATGCAAAAACTTAAGCCCTTGGCTACTATAACGGTCTCAAGCGTGAGAACCAAAACCATAAGTGCCTTGCACAGAATAAACTGGTAGGGATTCTGTGAGCTGACATTCCCTATTTTGCCAGTTCCCCAAACTTGTGTGCCAAAGCCCTTGATTTCAAAGCAATGGCAGTATCTCGACACAAGGGAGAAGCCGTGCTTCATGTAAAATTGCCAAAGCACTTTGCTTTGCACAATGACAGTAATTGCCAAGTAAAGTGTAAACATGGAAGAAAAAAAACAAGAAAAACTTAAACTTGGCTAACCTGGTAGGTGTTGCTGCAACCAGTTGTCATAAAATTCCAAAGGAAAAGCTCGCGTAAAGGTGGCTCATAGCCAAATCTGCCGTGCGAGAGAGAGTTGTCGCATATGTATATTCGCCCTCTTGTATCATATACATCCGTCCCCAAGTTTGTATGCTCATAGCATATGCCAAACGTGGGGAGTCTAAATGCAAGATGCATAAATTGAAGCCTTGCTTCATAGAACTACATCTGGCCTCATTGCCTGCAAATGCGATGGATGGCAGATGCCATAGCAAAGAGAATCAACCTTGTCGATCATGTACAAAAAATTGACCTTGTCAAAATTTCATAGGGAAACGGCCTTGCCAAATTTTGCTACTGATTGAGAATCATAAGATTTCCCGATAGTGAGAAAGATAGCATCTACAGCTGAGCTATCACATGTAAGCTCGGCTGCGGTTTGAGGTCCATGGACACATTGACTGACAGGTCGATTCGCATGATTAACCGGGTATGCAGTAGCTTTTGTTTTGGTTTGATCACGTTTTCAAGCATTCTATGTAGCTCTTGCATACAAGCATAAGCAAGGCTTGTGACAGTTCCGTACGCATTCAACTTTTGTTAACTGCTTTATTTGCTTAGAACCACTATTTGATTGAGGGATCAACATCAAGCACGGCTTGAGTACACAATACTTTGACAACCCACGTTGGTCGAAGGTTGAATGTTGATACAAAGGCAACTCAGGCAGGGCCTGTGACATATCCGATTACGGTATTCGGCAAGGCCGACCGGTAAGTATAATTTCAAGTAACTGTTTACCATCCGATACTTTCCAAGCGCAAGGCTCCATAGAGCGCCACTCCAATAAACCGGTTTGAGTCTTACGTCGGTTGTTCAATTTTGATCTCCCCTCGTTGTGCTATCTCGAGGCGGCCAGAAAGCAAGATTTCTAGGAGCACGGCTCCATGAATTGGATGCATACTCATTTCCAAGCCATTGCAGCTTGCTAAGAAGCAGGCAATATAGCAACATTGACATCCACAGCTAGGAGTTGAATGCAATGTTGACCACCATATGCAATTTCGTCAAGCAAAGGTTGCTTTGAACAAGCAGTATTGGGCAATCGCTAACATGTGATAGCTCAGTTGTAGATGCTATCTTTCTCACTATCGGGAAATGTTATGATTCTCAATCAGTAGCAAAATTTGGCAAGGCCGTTTCTCTATGAAATTTTGACAAGGTCAATTTTTTGTACATGATCGACAAGGTTGATTCTCTTTGCTATGGCATCTGCCGTCCATCACATTTGCAGGCAATGAGGCCAGATGTAGTTCTATGAAGCAAAGCTTCAATTTATGCATCTTGCATTCAGACTCCCCACGTTTGGCATATGCTATGAGCATACAAACTTGGGGACGGATGTATATGATACAAGAGGGCGAATATACATATGCGACAACTCTCTCTCGCACGGCAGATTTGGCTATGAGCCACCTTTACGCGAGCTTTTCCTTTGGAATTTTATGACAACTGGTTGCAGCAACACCTACCAGGTTAGCCAAGTTTAAGTTTTTCTTGTTTTTTTTCTTCCATGTTTACACTTTACTTGGCAATTACTGTCATTGTGCAAAGCAAAGTTCTTTGGCAATTTTACATGAAGCACGGCTTCTCCCTTGTGCCGAGATACTGCCATTGCTTTGAAATCAAGGGCTTTGGCACACAAGTTTGGGGAACTGGCAAAATAGGGAATGTCAGCTCACAGAATCCCTACCAGTTTATTCTGTGCAAGGCACTTATGGTTTTGGTTCTCATGCTTGAGACCGTTATAGTAGCCAAGGGCTTAAGTTTTTGCATGCAAGGCATGCTAAGCAGGTGGCATGCATTCCACCACTTTATACATTATGCTTCCGCTATCACACTCGCAACTCTGTCAAGGACAGACTAAGTGATGGATTGTTGAACCTGATAGTTGGTTGCTATCAACACCCAACAGCACTAAAAGGAACCTAAATCTAGGACTTATTTCACGGGCAATGTGCCAATGCTAAGTCATTTTCATACAATCACGACCCTGCAAGGCAGGTAGATCAAGATGTGGTTGTGTTTTTCTGTTACCTCTCTCAATGAGAGAGTCATAGCAGAAACTTGTTGCATGCTTATAGGATACGCTGCACATTCGGCATAAGATGCACACGAGCATGGCAATCAACTATACACGTCATAGTCGTTCAAGGAAAGTTCCGCAGCCCAGAATGCTCTTCTTCTCTCTCGTTCTCTCTCTTTAAGGGAATAATGAAAATCTTCTAAGAAGCTTTTGATACGTGTTTTGCTCATGAGTCAGCCTGAGCCAAGGTGCTCTAACTCTCAGCTAGCACGTGGCTAAGATGCTACTCAAATTAGTCTTCATCGGTTCGCCCATTGAACACTAATTTGCACAAGGGCTATGAGCCACACAGGCTAAGAGCTATTGTCAGGCCAAGGGTAAGACCCAACTATTGGCATTCTTTGGGTGATTGTTTTCAAGAGTGAACGGATCTACCCAGGGAAGTATACATTAACGTTAATGGACAAGCAAGGGTCTTGTCATTTAGGATGTTTACAGTGTCATTTTTGCACTACAAGTTTTCAGTGCGACACTCAAGTTGAGATTTTGATAAATCTTCCACTCACAACAGTTGATCTCTACAAGGAAGTATAGATGCAGCAATTAGTTAAGACAGCATGGCGGTCCACAAGAGCTAGGCAATTCACTTGTGTGGATTTCTTGCTCTCTCTATAGTACTACGGAGTGTATATGGACATATTGTTTGGGGTACGACCCGGAGGGTGACTGCTAAATCACCCCATAGACATTGAGGATCACAAATTGATCTCTCCCAGTTAAACTTTCAAAGAAAGAATTCCGCAATCTACCACACGGTAGCGGACGAATTCAACTTTTCGAGTTGATTCCGATCATTATGTACACGGTTAACTATGTTGGTTACCGTTGCCTGCTAGTTCAGCAGTTTCTACAGAGGGTCTTACCAAGGGGTTTGACTACATGGATGTTAACCAAAGGGGTTGGATTGCGTAGGCAACACCCACGGTTCCCAGTGCAAGTCGTATAAATACGCTTGAATGTTTCAAAGCCATGCCAAGGGCATGTTGGAACAGAGTATTTTGGACCGTAGCATCCATTATACCTTATGCTGTTACGAACCTAGTTGTAGGGTTCGATTTGGCACATGTTGTCACATGGGATACAACATGGCCTAGGAACTCAAGGAGTTCAGTTTAGCCGGTGTGGAGCATGATAATGAGGGTTCCTCTCACTCTTGTCGGGGAGTGTTTGCAGTTACCTCCACACACAAGTACCAGTTCGTACTTGATGGATGTCGCTTTTCTTGATATCCTTGTTTGAGACATATTCCACATGTGGAGAATATGAGTCTCTTGGACTGACACTGGTGCCAACTTTTTACCAATGTGTCGCGACGAAGTCCCTAGGTGCTAGTCGCATCCATTGGTTCGACCTTTTAAGCACACAGTATCAGGAGCAATTTCAGTGGCCATCAATTGTCTGATACTAAGTACAAACTCCGTTAAGGTGGTTTCAGTGCTGTGAAACCACCTTAACGGAGGGTCGTTTCTACATATAGCTAAGTATAATATGTACATGAGAATGTCTCATGGTTGGTACCTAGGTGTGACTGGGCTGTCACATTCTATCACGGTCCAACTTTTGTTGCAAAATATGCTATATTCATGAGAATGTCTCAGGGTTGGTACCTAGGTGTGATCGGGTTGTCACATTCTATTATGATCCAAATTTGTTGCAAGACTTTCACGTATGTACCATGGAAATTCCTCGTCATGGAATTGCGGTTTGAATATGTTTGTGTTAAATGCATGCACACTAGGTGTTATGGGCCCTAGTGTTTAACACAAATTTATTCGGAGCGGCATGCAAATTCATGGACATTATTGTTTCTGCAATTTTTTGCACTGCCATTGCAATCTCTCTTGCAGATTTAGTATGAGTTTAAACCCTGCCATACCAGGTGATGGCTGAGTATGGGTGTTCGTGATTGGTTGCTTGAAACTCCAATCTGATTTCAACCTAGTTGGTTGTCTCCATTCCATATCGAGTATATGGCTGGATACTCAATGATTGAGTCATAGTTTGTCGTCAGTCGTGGGCGACTGTCTGTAAGTGGTTGGGGGAAAGCACCTCACTCTTACTGTTGCTACTCATCCCGCGTAGGATGGGCAACTTACAAGCATTCTATATAGTACTAAAGGATATGCAAAGTGCATACGTTAGTAAACTACGCTAAAGGATATGCTGAGTGCATACGTTAGCAAGAAGTGAAACAACTGGATCAGTTACCTTTCTGGTTTGAATTTTGCTTCATATGATGAAAGGCAGGTTACGGCTAGTTTTAGTCTCTGCCTGTTATTCTCAAGTTATCAACCTTAATCATCAGTTTTCATGAGGTTAGCTACTAGCAAGAAACCACAGCAAGTCAAGGACTTGGTTGCTGCTAATGAGTATGTCAGCATAGTACTTTCACGGAAAGATGAGCCGAGGTTATATTGCACATTCCAGTACCTTCAGACAGTTTGAAACCTAGGTATGCATTTAAACACCTCTTAGTTTTGATAACTCATTTAGCATTCTCAAGTGAGTTCTAAATGGAGCCTTCACGCTCTTTTAATTATGAGTCGGTTAACCAAGACGGTTGCACAGGGACAAGATGTTACTCTTGATTTCATTGAACCTCCCAATGAACCGGGTTCCGATTCAACGAACTGTTGGATCCATGAGGGATGCCACGGTGGAAAACATTAGTGTTCTTATGAAGATACCACCACTTGTGTTTTCGAGGACGAAAACGCTTTTCCAAGGGGGGAGTAATGTCATACCAAGGGTAGGACTAGACGGGCACGGCCTAGGCAATGTGCCGGACACACATGCAGTAAAGGGGTCTATATATGGAAGAGGGCCAGGGGCCTATATATAGGATGGTTGGGAGGTTATTCGCATGTTTGTCTGCCCACTGGTCTAACAAGCTTCCCATGCATGAGGGGTAAGGTGCTTGAGCAAAAAAGAGACCCTACAAACTTAATGAGGAAGGTGCTTGAGAAGCTTCCTATGCATGGGGGGTAAGGTGCTTGAGAAGCTTCCTATGCATGGGGGGTAAGGTGCTTGAGTCAAAAAGAGACCCTACAAACTTAATGAGGAAGGTGCTTGAGAAGCTTCCTATTTAGAAAGTTTCAAAGTTAAGAGAATCTTTGACTTAACCTTCCACTCACCCAAAGGGACCCCTTTTCTCAAAGGGCACATGGGACACATGTCAGAGTCTCCCTATGCTTAACCACATGGTGTGCTTGAATGCTATTGGTTGAGCTAAATAGGAGTCCAATGAGCTTCTAGTCTCACCAAACAAATGTCTAGATATTTTCAAGCTCTCTCTCTCTAAGGGGTAAGAAGGACACTTGTCCAAAGACTTACCCATGTACTTGAATGCATGCTGCATGTGATTGGCTAGGGGGGGGAGGGGTCCAATGAGCTTGAAACATGTGTAAAAGCTACAACTCGCCCCAAGCAAGCAAGGGGGGTGCTCGGGGGATATACACCACACAGACACTCATTTTGTGGATTCATTCTCACTCGGTGAAAGTTGAGGAACTCCACCTCCTTCTCCAACCTTGTGAGAAGTGAGAGCTTATACCAACACTCTTGGCTATGGAATGCAAATCCAACCAAGAGCCATGCTTCAATGCTTAAGCTTGCCATCTTCTTCATCTTCATTATTATGCTATTATGTATGCTAGCAAGAAGAGTGATGATAAGTGAGGAACTATTTCTTTCTCCTATGGAATGTTTCTTCTTCCTCTTCCCTATCTTCATTCCCCGCTACCTCTCTCCACCTTTGAAGGTGTTTGAAGCCTTGGGATTGAGGTTTGGGATAGATAATGCTTTCTACAAAGTTTATGTTATGTTTGTGATGCATGAAGCTTTCCATCTTCATTGAATCACTTAGGTCACAAGGAACACAAAAATTGTATTGTACCAAGTCTCTCTTGATGGGAGAAAATATAATACAAATGCCTATTGGAGGGGGGACCGGCTCCGTATGAATCCGGTCCTCAAATATTGTCATGTTCTCTAAACTCTCTCTCTCTCTCTCTTGCAAAAGTATTGTTCATGCCAAGTTAACTAAGTACCATGTTTATGTTGCTACCATCAAGTAATTTCATCCGCTATGCTCACAAAGTAATTTCACAAAAGTGCTTCACCGAATTTCTTAATTCCACTACTCTCAAATTTCATAGGCTATTTCCATTACACCTCTCCACTAACCCAACTCTCTGTCTGTCTGTGCTTCATCCCCTTCCCTCTTCTCCTTCCCTCTCTTGCATGCTCCATAGCAACACCCATAAATTGGTATCAGAGCTGGGCTTGCTGCTCCACGCTTCCCCCTTCGTGTGTAACTCTACTTGGACTATTGAAGCCTTTGAGCTTGAAGCATTTGGTAGATCTGAGAGTGCAAGGAAATTTTTGAGCAAGAAGGCAAAGCTTGAATCAGTCCAGGGCAATCAAGGAGCTCAGGGAGCTCGGCGGACCTCAGATCCATTCCGCGTATGCAGTGCTGGAGGGGGAATTAAAGCTTTGCATAGCAAAGCGAGCAATGGAGTGGAACAAATTGGGCTGAATTTTAGCAGATTCCAACAAGTGTAACAAAGCAAGGAGTCGAATTGGAGCGTCTGCACAGTTGGACAATGAGCAACTGGAGAAGGAATCGAGGGTAGATCATGAGTTTGAAGGCAAGAAGGAATCGAGCATAGGTAGCATCTCAGGGCAAGCGAATTGAAAAAGCTTGGCACAGCAGCTCACGCAATTGCAAGCAAGGCAGCAAGTGCATGTCTCGGCATCTTAGCGGGCAGAACGAGTCGAGCAAGGAGGGCTTTGAACATAGAGGGCACAGTCGGGTAGTAAGCCGTTAATTGGGAAGCAGTCGGGAGTTGATTGTGTGGTTGTGTTGAAAACACACGCGCGCGCGCGCAGGGCCATAACCGGGACAAAGCTATGAAATGCAGCAGTAGCAAGTCAGCGAGCAACAACTAGATACAGAGAGAATTGAAGCTTTGCAGAGTCTCGGGCATGAGAAATCGAGAGCGGGGTCGACATACACACACACAGTGCCTCAAAACCCTCCTCATGGCTCGTCAGTTCTGGCCGAATTAGACACAACTGCAGTAATTTGAATTTTTTTTAAACTGTAAACCACACACAACTATTGTGTGTGCAAGAGTCGCATCCCACCAAAGAATTCTCGACAAACCTCCCCGATCCTCCGACCCCGGCTCTCACACCGACTCACACACCTCCGAGCTTGAGTAAAGAGTAGTCCTCGACCATCTTAAACAGACCTGCAAAAAAGTGAGAGAGAGAGAGCTAGATTTATGAGAGAGATTTTTCTTGAGAGAGAGTGATTGATTGAATGGGCATCTCTGACACCATTCTCAGGCATTGAGAGAGAGAGAGAGAGAGAGAGAGAGAGAGAGAGAGAGAGCACGGACGGCTGCTTTGAGCATCGACGACCTCGACCTCGACGCGTCTACGGCTATTCGGCTAGCCACTCCTATTCGACGGTGGGAGACGACATCGACATCGGCGATTAGAGCCGTTTCGACACCGACTCTCACGTTTCGGCATCGGCTCGACATCTTTACACATTGCGGTGAATTTCTTGATATCCAACCCAACACCGGTTTCGTGCGGATGACATTTTTTCGCGATCGATAGCTATGCTTGCCACACGCACGGATAAGGTACCTCTACCATAGAGGAGTGACACCCGACATCGTCACCAAGAGCACAGATCACACTCTATGGCACGATTTTCGGCTACGACACCTTTGGCGGCTATTCGACTAGCGCATTTCTGCCTGATGATGGAAATCGGCACATAGCGACATCGACATGCAGGTTACATTGTACATGGGGCTTTTTAGCCAGTTTACAGACAGATTCTCCAGGTTTCTAGACACAACGCTTTCACAAGCGATTTAGCAGTCTTTTTGACATCAATTTCTCAGCGGACAAATGCATTTTTGTGTGAGCACATCTAGTGCTATTGAGCTCTTTTGAGAGCAGATATCCCCGCAAGGATCACTTTTACTACATGCAACAGTTCTTGGTGCAATGTACGTTGAGTTGCGGACACTGCCCACTATACTATGTGTGGAGCCATTTTTGGCTATTTTGACAGTTTTTCTGGGCCATTTCTGAGACTCGGACCGGAAGAGCCCTTTCTGAGACTATGGCTAGTCCATTTGTGTCTACATTAGCCTTTGGAGGGTCGATAGCGTGAGGTTTTCTTTGAGCTAGGGTGTGCTCGAGTGTTGAGACACCTTCAATGATACAGGTAGCTGGAGTTCCCCACTTTCGGTACCCTCGCCATAGGAAATGTATCTGGACGGTTTTATATGCTTCTGACGCCGAGTTGGTGATTACATTGGCAGTGAAAGTATCAGTTTTTTATGCCCAGTTAGTGCAGTTGCATATTTATGCGTATTTTGAGTTGAGTTTTGACTCCTCATACAGAGGAGACTCTGTCGGATTTCCTTCCCACGAGTCGTGACTTTCATTGTTGACACCTTTGAGCCTATTTTGGTTGAGATTCAACTCCTGATACACAGGTTACTCTACCCAAATTTCTGCAGCTTCTCGCCATAGTTCGGCACCTCTCAAACCCTCTTGTCAGCGATGGCTTCTTCTTCAAAAAAGGAGGAGTATTTTATTCGCAAGTTCGATGGCAGCAACTTCACCATATGGAAAGAGCACATGAAAGATGTTTTGACAAACAAAGGCCTATCAGAACTGTTGAAAGAGCGTGCAAAGGATGATGACTATACGCAAGCTCAGTGGGAGATTTTGGATGCGAGAGCCATGGCTATGATACATCTACATCTAGCCGAGTCAGTGTTCTTCGCTATCATAGGGAAGACAACAACCAAGGAACTTTGGGATAGCTTATGTTCAGCCTAGGAGATTAAAAGTGCATCCAACAAATTTTTTCTCATGAAAAGGCTTATGAAGCTCAACATGAAAGAAGGTAGCACAATTTCTGGTCACTTGAATGATTTCAACTCCTTGTTCAGTCATTAGCTGACATCTCAGGGCTTTAAGGAGTTTGACGACGAACTTAAGTTTATATTCTTGTTATGCTCTCTACCTAGTTCATGGGACATCTTTCGCACAGCCATTAGCAATTTGGCTCTGAATGGCAAGTTAGTGTTCAATGACGTCAGAAATGCATTGCTCATTGAAGAAATTCGACGTAAATCTCTCAACGGTGCTAGTTATGGAGATGCATATTTGGATGGCAGTTCAACGAAGGCAAGAGGCCGTAACAGGAACAAATACAAAAGCAAAAGTAGAGAGCGAAATCCTCGAAGTCCTAGCAGACACAGGAACTCAAGTAAAGACCGTAGTGCCAGAAATGTCGAGTGTTACTATTGCCATAAGAAGGGCCATTACAAAAAGGATTGTCGCAATCTCCTAAGAGATCAAAAAAACATGCAAAAAGATAATTCTAGCAAAGGCAAAAGTATGGTAAAGATTGAGGAGCTCAATGTGGTTGAGTCTCCCATACCTACCACTGCAGTAGAGGATGCTCCTCCTCCAGTGATGAACATTATGCCAACAGAGATTCAAGCAGAGGTGACAACAGATCCCTCAGATGTTCTCATTTTCATGAGTCATTCAGATCTCACTCCAGATGCTTTGGTTGCACAGGATGAGGGTTATGCACAAAATTGGATTCTTGATTCTGGTGCAATTTTCATGTCACACCTCATAGAGAGTGGTTTTCCTCTTATGCATCCATGCATGGCATAGTCAAGCTTGGTGATTCCTATGAGCTTGACATTATTGGCATTGGTGATGTGAAACTTCAGATCCATAATGGCACTACTCTTGTGTTGCAGAATGTCACACATGTGTCGAAGCTTACAAAGAGCTTTCTTTCTATAGTGCAATTGGATGATCTTGTCTGCACTATAGTTTTTGGTAATCGTTCTTGGCTGATCCGCAAGAACAACTTTGTCATGATGAAAGGTCATAAAACGTATCCATATACTCTATGTTTGTTTCGAGTGTTGACGAACACTCTATTTATGTTGCCAAGATGTCGTCTACTGAGTTGTGGCATAGCCGGCTAGGGCATATTAGCCAAAAGGGAATGAAAACACTTCAGTGTTTTGGCTACTTACATGTGTTAGATTACACGTATGTCAGTACCAGCTCAACAAAGTCTATGAAATTGCTAGAAGGTTCTTGTGGGGGGGATCAGATTATTGAAACTGAATACCTAAAGTGGCATGGCAAGTATGTTGTAGCCCTAAGGAGCAGGGGGTTTAGGCATTCTCAACATTCAACAGCTCTCCATCAAATTGTCTAGTAAATGGATTTCAAGAGCTGCAACTTCCAAGGATTGTTGGGCTCTCTTGCTCAAAATGAATATACACACCTTTTACGTCAAAGGATATAGAGCCTGGACAGGGCTATCACTTTATGAGCTTTTAACTTCTAATGTTAGCTTTGCCCCAAAAGGCTCTGTCTTGTCATGCAAGTTTTGGAATTCTTGGAACCTTCAAAAGCAGAGATGGAACCGTCCTAACCACTGGTTGTTTTCTACTCAGTTCCTAATGATGGAATCCATATGGTTCAACACCCCTGGAGTCCAGACTACCCAAGGGCTAACCAAAAGAGGAGGTAAATGCTTTGAAGCTAGGATCAAGATGCTGGAAAGATGTACATAAAAATGGCACTTTTCTCACCATAGAAGAAATTTTAAACAGGTTTCAGATTTCTTTGGGCTGTGCCGAATTGGTTTTCTCAAGGTGTTTGGAGTCTCAAACTAGATTTCCGAGTTCATTCAAGGGTCAAAGTATCTCTTTATCACATGTCTACTTGCACATTTATTTGCATCCTCAACCTTAAGTTATGGATAGTCTTTTGGTGAAGAAGCTTAATCTCAGGTGGTCTCTCTCATGGTCTTCCAAGCAATGGTGCTATATATTTAAATGTATTTGGGCCTATCCACTCAACATTAAACACAACTGGGCCTATCCACTCAACATCAAACACAATTGTCTAATGTGGTTAATCATTCACCAAGGCATCTGGACTGGAACAAAAGCAAACAAAGTAGGAGTATCAGAGGGTACCTGCCCCATATGTATTTGGGCCTATCCACTCAACATCAAACACAATTGTCTAATGTGGTTAATCATTCACCAAGGCATCTAGACTGGAACAAAAGCAAAGAAAGTAGGAGTATCAGAGGGTACCTGCCCCATATGTAATGAAGCTAAAGAATCTCTGGTCCATTTATTTTTACTCTATCATTGTAATAATCAGTACAAAGGTCTATTTCAAAGGTTTTTTTGTGTGTCTATGATTAAGCTTACTTGGAGATCAATTCTAATAGGGGTATGCAACTTTGGTGATGTGTTTTTTGTAGACTTGCATCAAAGGGGTATTTCTCTATCATATTTGGAAAGAGAGAAATAATGCTCTTTTTGGAAGATCCTTTTCTCCTTCCAACTTGCCCTTAGCACTTAGTATCAAGGGTGCTATGATGAAAAAGGTTTTAAGTCGTGTAAGAAAGGTTTCAGAGTTTGATGTAAAAAGTCAGCAAAAGATTCTCCGTTTGGCAGAAGTGGAGAGAGTCTATCCTCTTTGTGTATGATGCCTCTAGAATGCTCCTCATTCAAGATTTCCTATCCTCCTTTGAATGAGTTGTAATCTTCCATGCCCCTTTCCTTCCCAATGGTACTTTGTATCTGTTTACTCTTTTTAATACATTTGGTTATCTTTCAAAAAAAAAGAAGCAATACACCTGTATTTTGTGAATTTCTCAAAATGCCCTCCCCTTGCATTGTTTTTCGATGGATTGCTCCAACTTTCAAATACCTTTATCCTTTTTGCATACTAGAGATCTATCTTTAAGATTCTTAAACAAACATTTTAAGCTGACAAACAATGTCATTTGTGTCTACAAATAATGAACTATTTGATTCCAAGAGCCCACAATACCATCACAAATCATGCTCCTAATATTTTCTAGCAGTGGAGAACCAATATTCCTATAAAGACTTGCAAACAACTATGTCTTGAGAAATGTATGCGGGATTAATGAATTTTGATAAAATTGAAGGGCATTTTGAGAAGTTTTAGCCAAATGAGAGGGGCATTTTGGGAATTTTTGAAATTTGAGGGGTACTTTGGGTATTTTGAGGGGTATTTCAAGGACATTTTGGCACTTTTTCCATTTTAAACATTATGTACTGGACATGAAAGGGGTTTACCCTATTGGTTGCACTCAATGAGCTGTAGAAAGGGTATTGTTTCGAGTTGAATGGGCATTGTATGCCATCCCATCTTTTTTGAAGCTAGTAATCTCGCTACACGTGGTTGCCACGTCCTCACACGCACTCGAGCACCATATTTG
This sequence comes from Adiantum capillus-veneris, assembly GCF_014529385.1. Taxonomy (NCBI): domain Eukaryota; kingdom Viridiplantae; phylum Streptophyta; class Polypodiopsida; order Polypodiales; family Pteridaceae; genus Adiantum; species Adiantum capillus-veneris. The sequence continues at coordinate 5,414,356 of NC_140948.1, read as the reverse complement.
GCGCTCAATGTGTACTTGAGTATTTTGCTTCCCAAGAAGCTTTGTTGGGTTGACAACAATCTCTAAAGTGAATCCTAAGTAAGAAGGGCTAGTTGGGAGCTTTGTTGAACGTTTAAGGTAAGTGCCCCATGCTTCTCCTACTATTTGTTTTGTTTATGGAAACAAAAGTTTTTCTTAGACTTGTTATTGTGTTGGGAGCGCATATGTTAGTACTTAGTCCTACATCCACTATTGGTACTGATGACTTTAGTGTGGATGTTGTAGTATTTAGTCAATACTATGCATGGTGAGGTTGATGGTTATATTGTCTTATGGGTGAGTACACAAATTGCTTTCTCGTAATTGTAATTAAGAACCCTATTCTCCACCATCTTCGCCATTTAGTGTAGCCCATTATCCATGGCCACAACTTCTGGTACATTCAGCCCATTTCTTGTAATTGTAATTAAGAACCCTATTCTCCACCATCTTTGACATTTAGTGCAGCCCATTATCCATGGCCACAACTTCTGGTACATTCATCAATATCTCCTTTGCTATCATGAAGTTATAGTTCTCCAAAGCAGTACACAAAGCCTTGAACCTTGCAGCTACTCTGCTTCTACCCGCAGCTAGCAGGTTCCCTCACAATGCCTACATGCACAAATTCATCTTCATTCGAATGTTCATATGTTGTAGCACTCTAAAGAGCATCATTCCCCGCTCTATAGATGGTTTTTTTGTATTGTTCCTACTCAGTAGCATGCATTCAGCTAGCTCATTCAGGCACCGAGCCAAGCAAGCTCTTCACCAGTTGCATGTCTCCAAATCTTGCAGCCCTCGGTAGGTGCTTGATTATAACTCTGTGAGGATACTCTCTCTCCTCCAACCATCTCACAATTTCCGCGCTTAGTGGAGGACGATCGTGGCCGCTCCCATAGCCGCATGATACATGCTCTATGTCTTCAAGTGTTGTCCCCTCATCAACTACATCATTTTGGCACATTCCATTCACTTCTAATTCATCTAGGCAACCAAGAAAGACTCACTACAAGACGTCCGTAGAAATCGACGCATGTACCGACGAAATGAAGTTACTTTTTAAACAAAAAAGCGTTGAAATAGGCCTTGGAAGAGACGTCGGTATCGTAGCGTCGGTATGACCATCGGTATAGTGGACGTTGGAATAAACCTTTAAATAGGTGTCAAAATACGCAACATAATAAGCACCCGTACTTATATAGTGAATTTTGACACTCATACCGTTGTCCCTACCGACGCTGATATCGTCACCTGTACCGACAATCAAAACCTGCAAATTTTTTTTGGGCAGAGAGGGATGGTAACGAATGTTGCATGTACTGTAGCAAAAGAAAACAACCCTCTCTACCCAAAGGAAGAGTGCACAAGCAACCGCACTCCACCTACAAGCTGATGCTAAAGAGCGAGTGCATGACAATTAGCAAAATTGTAAGAATAACATAACTTGTTAACATTCTTGTGGACTCTCAGGTTCGAGAGTGGTTTCATCACAGGTTATGTGCATTGACTTATGCGATCGAGCAGATTTCGGAAAGTCTGGTGCATAGATTTGCAGAGAGTTTTGCAAGCATTTTTGTCATGATTGTGAGCTGAATTTTCAGCTCATTTGGATGCTCTTTGATACACATTTGGTACATGCTTGATGCTCGTTTATATTGCCATGTGGATGCACATGATGTGCGCTTTTCGGCGGATGGTATTCTTTGCCTTGCAATGGCATATGTGGGCTGATTTTCAGCTACTTTGAGCATCAATTTGTGTCACATTTTGGTTGGTTCGTATCCAAGTTTATGCTAGTATATGTTTCGCTTGTAGAGTGCGGTCGATGCACTTTGTGTTTCGGATTACACGATTGTTTTCCAAGTTTAAGGAGTTGAGACTTTGGGGCAGCTCATGTATGCTTGAGTGCGGATTTTGCGCATGATTTGCTCATGGTTTTGAGCATGTTAATGGCATGTATGGTTATTATGGTTAGATAGCCAAATACTGCCGAAACTCTGCCTGATTTTTCTTGCGAGTTTATTTGTTTATGCGCATGGTTTGCAATCGTGTTTTGATTGCATTTGGCACTCAGTGGTTGCTTTGCCATAGTGTTTTGGCATCGCATTGTGAGAGTGTTTGCTCACCGGATCATGTCATTTGACATACATGTGGTAATCTCTTCAGGAGGGAGATTGTTGATGATAGTTTCATCGATTACCACATAGTGCTCTTGGGATTAGAGCGGGTGTTTTGGAATCATTTGAGCGGTTTTGCTCCCTTTGTTTCGTTACATTGATCGCCATATTTGATGATACTTCTCTTAGACAGCTTATGTTGTATTTTGACAGTACTTGGTGTATGAGTTAGCCACGCTTTGGCTATTGTCAATTGATCGATTTGTGCTTGGTCTTGTCACAGGTTATCGGCATGGATTTGGCATGTACATCATTGTCAAGGTTTGTGCTTTTCCATACAAAGTTTGATGGTTCAAACTTTAAGCATTGGAAAGCAGGTATGCATGATGCATTGACTCAGTTGGGCCAAGTGTTTCCACTAGAGGGCGTGGATGCTAGGCCACAGTCTATGACTGACGATGAGTGGGAGGACTTGGATGAGCTTGCACTTTCGACGATCATGTTACACCTTGGTGAGTCTGTCTATCGCATTGGGTTGGATGCATGTACAACTAGAGAGTTATGGCAAAGATTGTGCAATGCTTTTGGCACAAATGAGTCTAGAGAGATGCCTACAGTCATAGGACAATCTTGCAGACATAGAGATGTTGTGTGTTGGCATTGTGGTCATACAGAGCATGTACGTAGGCATTGTTTTCAACGGATGAGACAGCGCAAGAGACAGCACAGGAGGGATGCTATCACTTTGGATGATGTGGGAGCAGATGTAGCGTATGTGGCTACGCATGACGGAGATGTCGACTTTGTTCCATGTTTACTCTTGACTTTCTTATTTCAGTTTTTGACAACACATTACCTTCGCATTGGATACTAGATGTGAGTGCTAGGTTTCACGTCACACCGAGTCGTGAGTGGTTTAGCACATATGCTAGTGGTATGCTTGGACGTGTGTGTCTAGATGATGGTTCAGTGCATGACATAGTTGGTGCAGGAGATGTCAGACTATCGTTGCCGTGTGGTGCATCATATGTGTTGCGAGATGTACGCCATGTACCAGGTTTGACGCAGAGCTTGATCTCTATGAGTCACTTACGAGACAGCGGATGCCAGGTAGTGTTGGATGAGCACAGTTTTCGATTGCATCGTGGACAGCTAGTCATAGCTAGAGGTGCTAGTGTTGGCACGATTCATGCGATGTGAGTACGTCATGTGCGAGACGACACAGTTTTCGTGAGTACGCAGCCATGCAGAGAGATGAGGCATGTCTCCTTTGCGGATAGGTTGCATGATGCTCCAGTTTGTGAGCATGTTGAGCCAGTTGTGCAGACACTTGTGCAGCAGGGCATGTCATTTGTGGATACGATGACAAATATGGATGGCTTGAGTGCTGAGGATTCAACCCTGATCCAGTAATTCATGGATATGCTTAGGCCAGAGGCTGATGTATGTGAGTTAGAGCTAGGCATTTCTCTTACCACACAAGGTTCAGGACAGACAGATGCTCTTGGTGCGCATGTGACATGCAATAGACACGAGGATGGATTCCAAGGATCGTAGTTCGAGTGTCAGGGTGATTTCCATGAGTGGAGTTCTGAGCCAAATTTGACTGAGATGGTCAAATTGGCAGATATTGCTAGGATTGCATCAGCATTCGGGAGTCTCATGTACGAGATACTCATCTTGAGGCCCGACATTGCATTTGCAGTGGGAGCAGTTAGTCATGCAGTGACTGACATTGGCCTTGAGCATAGGGGTACTTTCCAGCGTATGGTGAGATACCTACAGGATGTGTGCGGCTTTGGTGAGGAGTATGGTGTTGATCGCTCTATACTTCCTCTACAATTAGAGCTGGATGCACACAGATTCAGTGAGCCAGTGGGCGTTGGCTGAGTTCATACTTGTGATGGCCTTGTACAGGTTTTGTATGGTTTTCTTTTCTCTCTCATGGCCACATTGGCCTTTACGTGGGAGGTTTTTGGGGTAAAACCCCATGTGGCCAGTTAGGCCAGGTGTCCGCCCACTATACTTATTCATTATGTACATAATAGAATAAGGGGGCTCAAATGTAGAGAGTGAGTCTTAGCCCCTGCAAACACAAGGTCTCACCTCTTCTCCTCTCTTCTCCATTGTTGCACACACTTACACACGCTCTCGCTCACGCACTTCAGACGCATCGGTAGAACCGCTACCACAACAACCACCACCTCCCGAACGACGCCTACGTCGTCTCGAGGATGAACCACCCGTCGGTGTAGGGGGCACACGAGTCAGGCAATTTTTGAAGATGATCTAGAAAAGAAAGGTTTCTAGTTGCACGGTTGTGATTGAATTGAAGGCGATGTTTCAAACGTTGTTGCTTTTCTCCTTCGTACCTCTCTAGTCACTTTTGCATGATGTCTGAGTTGAGAAGGCAAAATCTCATAACCTTTTCTTGCATTGTGATGTCCATCTTCCTAACGATGCCTTGTCCCTGCGGCTCGTCCCCTGTCACCTTGACGTTGGCCTCAGTAGTCCACATTCGGGGCATCTCTGGATCAATTGAGACAAAAAATTCACTGATGAGGACAAGAGACTCTTGTACAAGCCATCCTTCGGCCATGCTACCCTCGGGGCAAGCCCTTTGACGAACAAACCCCTTTAAAGTCTTCATAAATCTCTCCAAGAAGAACATCCACCTGCTATGGACCACCCCAGCAACTACAACTTCATCGACCACATGCACAAGTACATGCATTTGGATGGTAAGAATGTTTGTTGGAAAGTACTTCTCCACCATGCACACCGCTTCAATAGCATTTAAGCGTGCTGCATTGATGTTGTCTTCTCTTATCTCTTTTGAACTTATCTAGCGTACCAACTCATTGGATTTGTAGATTGTTCTTCTAATGTCATCTGTCAAATAACCCTTTATGGCAATTGGTAAGATGAACTATAAAAAATTGTGCCAATCATGGGACTTAAGACCACTGAGATTGTTATCTCTCGTAAAGCCATTTTCAAACATCGCATGCACCCTGTGGGAGTCTTGAATAAAGATATAGTCTTCTTCACTTGTTGCTCTTCTGTGTGACTCAGAACCCATGGACCTTTTGGTATAGACCACTTTCCATTGGGTTTAAGTTGAGGCCACATCTCTGGCATTCAACCCACAGCCTGCAGGTCATCTCTTTGGGCCTTGCTCACCTTTTTTCTAGTGATTGGTCTTCTAGATGATCTCCCCTACATTCTTGAAGGTGTGCATTGGGTCGAGTAAATGATTAATCAACAGGTCACTCCAGTACGGGAGATCATGGAAAATAGAAAGTCTTTTCATTCCAGGTGGCATCCAATCTCCCCTCTCCAGCCACATGTTTTTCCAATCGCTCGCTTTCAGTGGATGCATGTCATGTTTGCATATGCTTGGTCGACGTAGCTCATGTCCTTCAGGCAAAAATCTACCATGCTCCTCGTAAACTGTCTTGCTCAAATGATTAGAGCGGCGGAAGCCAAGTCGAGGACCACATTTCGGACATGCATGATTGCCCGAGTAACTCAAACCTGAAACATCACATCTTAATATTTAAAAGCATTGGCATAGCCATGAATCACATGTGTGTGAGGGTTTTAAAGGCACTTACATGAGCACTCACCGAAGCTTGGCCAATCATGCATGGTCCACATGAGAATGCCTTGCACATGTACATTCTGTCGTCCGATTGGTTGGGACATATCAACCACATCGATTCCTGTCCACAAGATTTGGAGCTCTTCTATAAATGGTGCCAGATAGACGTCCATGTTCTTTGCTTTGTACTTTCGTGGGACAATCAATGACAACAACAAATGGCCCTTCTTGATAGCGAGCCATGGTGGAAGATTATAATTAACTAGAAAAATAGGCCACGTGCTCCATGATGCACTCCGTAATCCGAATGGGTTTACTCCATCCATTGCCAGAGCAAAGCTGATACATCGAGGTTCGTTCTTAAATGTAGGCCAACTTTCTTCTATGTGCTTGCATGCACGAGAGTCAGCAGGTACCCGCATAACATCATCTGTCGATCTAGTATTTGAGTGCCATGTCATCAAAACGGCTATGGACTTGCACCTGAACATGCTCTTTATTCTTGGAATAATAGGAAAGTGTCGAAGGACCTTTGCAGGGATCAATTTTCCTTGTGTGTCCTCCCTGTACCTGTTTGATCCACAATTGGGACACTGTTCCAAGTTTGCATACTCATTGCGAAAAAGTATACAATCAATAGGACATGCATGTATTTTCTGATAATCCAAGCCCAAATTAGTAAGAAGCTTTTTAGCGACGGTTGGACGGGTAGGGGGCATGTGATTCCCTTCTGGCAAGATTTGCTCATTTAGCAACCTGACGTTACATGAACAAGTCAACCCTTTGATCACTTTATATGAACTGTAATTTGCACTTTACCATGCTTATGATAAATATGTTTACCTAAAAAGCTATGTGAACTGAGGCGTCAGACCAACCATAGACAAACTGCAAATTAAGCATTGCCAATGCGGTATGGAGAATTGAGATTTTTGCACCAATGTAGAGCGGCATGCGTGCAAGACGTTGCATCATCTCGCCCTCCTCATTGTTGCTATCATGCCATCGATATGAACGGGATGGCTAAGGTTGGTCCACAGTACCGCGTTCAATGTTGTCGCCTTTTATATTGGAATCCATGTCAAAGAACGCGTCCAACATCTGCTCCATCTCTACTTCTTGAAATGCCGCTTCAGGTATTCGTTGGGAGGACTCAGTCGATGGCTGCTCGTTTGAAAATCGTCTTCTCTGGGATGAAGTTGGAGCAATATCTACTTGCGGACTTTGACCTTCAATCTCTAGACCATGAGATCGATAACGTAGGTCTTGTACTTGCTCTATCGAAAAGAGACCGTGATTGCGTATGTATTGGTCACAGATTTTTTTGTTTTTGAAAGATGTGATGCTTGCAATGCGCACAAGGACACGCCATCCTATCTTCCATACTTTATCTACCAATGATGCAACAAATAATTAAAACACTCTAGTTATTATAGCTACACACTACTAAGTACATGACAAGCTTTAACAACCTCACATTCTCTAGCCAGGCCCGATCCCCGCACACCTCGGTCTAGAGGTGCACGGAGCTTAGGACCACAAGGTATTAAGCTCGTTTTATTGGTCAATGACTATATATTAAAGTTCTTAAAGTCTGTGTGCACTTTTGAAGTCCGATTGCATTTTTTCAACTATTTTTTGCTAGCTCTAACAACCTCACATTCTCTAGCCAAGCCCGATCCCCGCACACCTCGGTTTAGAGGTGCATGGAGATTAGGACCACATGATAATAATCTTGTCTTTATTGGTCAATGACTATATATTAAAATTCTTGAAGTCTGTGTGCACTTTTGAAGTCCGATTGCATTTTTTCTACCATTAATTTGACGCTAGCTCTAACCTAACCTATAATCTAACATAACCTATAACATAACCTTAACCTAACTTAATGTAACCTAACTTATAACCTAAACCTAACCTATAACCTAACCTAATCAAAGTTTTTTTGCGATTTTAGAAGTACACGAGTCGTCTTTGAAGTCCGTTTGCGTTTTTTCTACTATTAATTTGACGCTAGCTCTAACTTAACCTATAGTCGTTATGCCTAACTTATAATCTAACCTAACATAAAACCTAAACCTAACCTAACTTAATGTAACCTAACTTATAACATTACCTAACCTATAACCTAACCTAACCGAAGTCCGTTTGCGTTTTTAGAAGTACACGAGTCATCTTCGAAGTCCGATTGCGTTTTTTTCACTATTAATTTGACGCTAGCTTTAACCTAACCTATAATCGTTATGCCTAACCTATAATCTAACATAACGTCAAATCTATACCTAATCTAACTTAATGTAACCTAACTTATAACATTACCTAACCTATAACCTAACCTAACCGAAGCCCGTTTTTGCGTTTTTAGAAGTACACGAGTCATATTCGAAGTCCGTTTATATTTTTTCGACTATTATGTTGTCGATAGCTTTAACCTGATCTATAATCTCACATAACCTAACCTATAACCTAAACCTAACCTAACATAAAAACAACACAATGGTGAGGCGTTTAGCAAAACAACAAGCCATACAGCTTGCCCACGATGCATATGTGATGTGGGCAAACTCTATGGCTTGCCAATTTAGCAAACGGCTCACCATTGTGTTGTCTTTAGAGTTGCGAAGCGATTTTATGGCCTGAAAATTTCTCGCAGACATATAGACAACACAATGGCGAGTCATTGACAATATGGAAAGCCATAGAGCTTTCCCACAATGCATATGCCTTGTGGGCAAGCTTTATGGCTTGTCGTATTGCCAAACGGATCGCCATTGGCAATATGGCAAGCCATAGAGCTTGCCCACAATGCATATGCCTTGTGGGCAAGCTTTATGACTTGCCGTATTGCCAAACGGATCACCATTGTGTTGTTTTTAAGGACACGAGGCAATTTTAGCGCTTGAAAATCGCTCGCAAACATATAGACAACACAATGGCCAGCCGTTGGCAAAACGGAAAGCCATAGAGCTTGCATTGTGGGCAAGCTCTATTGCTTTTCGTTTTGCCAAACGGATCTGCATTGTGTTGTTTTTAGGGCTGCTTAGCTCTATGGCTTTCTATATTGTCGAACATAGCTTAACCTAACTCAACCTAATGTAGCTTTACCTAATCTAACATAACATAACCTAACGTAGATTAATTTAACCTAACCTAACATATAAGATAACATAACTTAACTTAACGTAACTTAACATAACCTAACTTAATATAACTTAACTTAACCTAACTTAACTTAATATAACCTAACGTATACGATAACTTAACTTAACATAACGTATAACGTAACTTAACAACGTAGCTTAACTTAACGTAACCTAACCTAATCTAACTTAACATATAACATAAACTTAACCCAAAACAAAAACCTCATCAACTCCATAATTTGAAAAACGACATAATTCAATAAATAAAAAAATTCAAAACAATTTTTTTCATAATTTAAAATGAAATTTCACATAACAAATCCTAATTTCTTTTAAAACATTGAAAGTTTAAAGCATGAAATTTTCTTTTCTTAATATACAAAGTAATTTAAATAAACTTAATATGTATTTATAGGTTTGAGCACTCATATTTGTCATATTTGAGCAATGAAAGTTATTGTAAAAGTCTTAGAACCTGCAAAAATGTACACACAAACACAAGTTAAACTCTAAACCATAAATCTACAAGTAAACATGAAAACAATCTTACTTTAGTGTTATACGCTAACCCACAAGCAAGATTAGCACCTCCGATGGTGTGCATCGCAGCAGATCTATGAGAGATGGGGAAGAGGAGAGCTTGAGAAAACGCGCAAGAACTAAAAGAAATGCGCAAAGAAAGCCCGCGGTTTTGATTTTTGCAGGTGTCGTCGGTACAGTTGTCGGTACAGGTGTCGATATGTGCATTCGCGCTGCCGTCAGAATAGACGTCGAAAGAAAAGCGTCGAAAATTTGAAAATCAATTTTTTTAAAAAAAAACCTAACTCCCTCCATGAATACACACACATATATCAACGCCCGCCAGTGACGCCGGAATTCAAGTGACCTGTTGTAGTGACTTCTCCTTCTTTCGCACCTCCATCCAATCATAAATGCATGCCGATGCTACATGCTGTCTCAAGGCCGCGTCATGGCCATTCTGGCAGCAAAATGCAACAGAGATGTCTGGAAGAAGAGAGAATCAAACAACTTGGGTCGTCAAAATCTATACATCTCACCATGATACATTATCCAAGGGGCCTTTTTCATGAACTCTTTCTCAACCCAATTTTTTCCATTAGCAGCCGATTGGACGAGCTTCTCTATGACGGCGGCGTGCTATGACCGAGCTGCCATGTGCAATGCCAGCAATCCATCATGATCTACAATATCAACAATGTTACAGCCTATTTCATCTTGCTGTATGGCAAGACTATTGGTGAGCAGCTCCTAAACGATGGCTTCATGGCCCTCTCGGGTAGCATCCTCCAGGTGGTCGTGGAAAGCAGCCAAATGCAGAGGAACGCATGATCGATTAGCATGGCTTCATGGCCCTCTCGGGTAGCATCCTCCAAATGGTCGTGGCAAGCAGCCAAATGCAGAGGAATGCTTGATTGATAAGCATGATAGAAGAGACAAGGTTTCTTCTGGATCCCATGATCTGCCTTGCTTCTCTCACTGTCAATTAACCTCCATAGGTTTCATCTAGATCCCAGTTGCCTATGCTGCTCTCACTGTCCCTCCTCTTTAGTTGAGCAGATTATGATGATGCTTTTGATGTGGATACCGGCCTGAGCACCATGTCTTTCTAAGTGCTCCTTGTCATGGAAACATGATGGAATTGCTCCAAAAGGGCAGCCGTGAGTACTTGATACTGATGGGTAAATGTATTATGAAGGATCAAGTGATGGTAGACATGCTAGTAGCGAGCAACATACTCCTAGCACACAACTTGGCTTCCTAGGCTATACATAGGTCTATATCGGCAGAGTCTATGAGCACATAATTGTAATGGATGTGGGAGGACTAGTCCTTTATTTGCTATGGGAATTGCCGAGGTTATGCAGAATTATGTTATTCTTTTATCCTGTCAAAAAATTTTGGTGTGCAAAAATTGATTAGAGGGAGAAGGGGTTTGCTTTACACATGAATATCATGCATGTCTATTTTCCTCTGGGAGAATCTTTGTAGATGGTGTTTTTTTCATTACATGATGTTATGTACGCCAACTGTGTGTGTAGGACAATGGTGCGATGAACCAAATTTTGCTAAACGCTCTCAAGGATGGTGGAAATTGAGTTGTTGCATTCCATCGTCTGAGTATTTTGCTTGCCAAGAAGCTTTGCTGGGTTGATCACATCATCAACAACAATCTCTGAAGTGAATCCTATGCAAGAAGGGCTAGTTTGGGAGCTTTGCTGGACATTTAAGGTCACTCTCTCCTGCTTCTCCTACTATTTGATTTGTTTATGGAAACACAAGTTTTGCTTTTGTTATTGTGTTGGGAGCATACGTGGGATGAGGTTGATGGTTATACTGTCTTATGGGTGAGTACACAAATTGCTTTCTCGTAATTGTAATTGAGAACCCTATTCTCCACCATCTTTGTCATTTCGTGCAGCCCATTATCCATGGCCACAGCTTCTGGTACATTCAATACTATCTCCTTTGCTATCATGAAGTTATAGTTCTCCAAAGCAGTGCACAAAGCCTTGAACCTTGCAGCTGCTCTGCTGTGCATCTACCAACTAGCAGGTGTAAAAGGAGCTAGTGATCAATCATTTTTAGAGTATTTAATCCTAGAGGAGAGTTCATATATCTTTGCAACTTTTGAGCCATCCAAGTTATCCACACATGCATTAATGTCATGAATAAATAGAGGAACTTTTCTCAAGTCATTGCTTTATGTTACCATATACATGTGGTAGTGATGTGTGTGAACACACTAGGACCGCCGGGGCATTTTTTCCCTCTTTAGGAGGTTTTTTTCCCCCGTGCATTGTATATACGCCCATCACTCTAGGGCTATCCATCTTTCCATTGCACACTAAGTAACACACTCTCAATTGTGTGTCTTGAGCTTCCTTCGTCTTCTCCAAGCTGTGTGTGTTTCTCTGCAACCCTAATTCCAACAATTGGTATCAGAGCAGGTCACATCCTCCCGGGCTTAGTCGCCAGCTGCTTAAGCACAAGCCTGCTCACTGAAATCAGAATGCTCACTTTCTCCGATTTCAGTGAGCTTTGGCGAGCGTTCGCAAGTCGATAAAAATTTTGGGCAAGCTCAAAGAGCTTGGTCTGCTCAGAATTTTGATTTGGGCTCATTTCGGCCTCCGTTTCCACTACAGGTAGTACTGCACAGGCTATTTCGTCATTTTGTGTAGAATTTCTGTTAGTGCCATTTTCTGCATAACAGGTGCCTTAAAGTCTTCTACGGTTTGTGCTATATAGCACAAGTTGTTCCCGCTCTGTTTCTCCTATTTTCGGGCAGTTTTCACATCAGCTGCAGCATTTACCATGGCTGACAACAAGAACACAGATGTGTTCAAGATGTTTGTTACTGAGGACAGGTTGGATGGGGACAACTACCCTTGTGGGTTTATATGATGCAACATGTTCTTGTGTCAAAGGGTGTCTGGAACATTGTGCAGGGCATTGATGTACGTCCTGGTTCTGAGGATGTAGGCGATGTTGAGGATGTTGCAGGTCTTGCTGCAAGGATTGCAGCTGTTAGAGTTGTTTTGCCTACGGCAGAACAAGCTCGTTGGGATGTTAAGGATGTGCAGGCTCATGCATTGATTGCGTTGTCTGTGAAGCGCACCATTGTTCCTCAAATCCGTTCAGCAAAATCTACAAAACAGGCTTGGGATATTTTAGCAGGTCTTTATGCAAGCCGCAATGAGGCTAAAATTGCTTTGCTGCGTAAAGAGCTGGAGTCGAAGATTATGCATGAGGCAGATGATATGGACACTTTCCTTGCTAGTGTCAAGGATATCAATGAGCAGCTTATTTCTGCAGGTGAAATCATTTCAGACAGTTCCCTTGTGCAGACTATTCTTGATGCCTTACCAGATTCCTACCAGACTTTGGCTAGTACTTGGAGACTGATGACCCAAGGAAATCCTGAAGTTGTCAAGTTTGATGCATTATTCACATTGCTGTTGCAAGAGTCACTTTCTAGAAAAAACAAGACTAAGCAGCGTGCAGTTGAACAGGCTTTTATTGCTTCTCAAAGAAAGGGTTGTAACAGTAATGTAGCCACTTCTTATGGTTCTGCTGCGAGTGGCAAAAATTATGTTCCTAATGCTTCTGTTGGCAGTACTTCGTCTAGCAATTCTGGTGATAAAGGCAAAAAGAAGATGCGTTGCCATTATTGTAAAGCCAATGATCACTTGATCAAGTCGTGTCCTAAGTTGAAGGCCAAACAGGCTAAGAAGAAAGAGGGTGGTTCCACTGCAAATGCTGGTTCCACTACAAATGCAGCCATTGTTGAGTCTTCTGTGAAAGGAGACTGTGTTGCTGATGTCGATGCAGAATGGGCTTTTAGCGCAGAGTGCACTTACAATCCTGCTGTCCATGATGCATGCTTGTCAGTTGCTGCAGATTCATATATGTGGTATTTTGACAGTGGTGCTACAAAGCACATTACCTCACATCGTGAATTGTTTACCTCTCTCGAGTCAGTCCCTCATGGGAATTCAGTCACTTGTGCCAACAACGCCTCTTATCCAGTTCAAGGAGTTGGAAAGATTGTGCTCACTGCTGCTAATGGCAATTCCTTCATACTTGTTGATGCACTTTATGTACCTGGGATCAAGAAGAATCTCTTGTCTGTATCCGCACTTGCTAGACTTTGACTTGCAGTCAAATTTGTGGATGACAGATTTACAGTTCATGATCTCAGTTTTGGTGATGAAATTGTTGCATTTGGCCTTTTGTGCCGTGGGCTGTATAAGCTCACTTTGTATGACAAGTGTGGACAAAATTTTGCAAATGCTGTTGCAGATTCAAGGGCTATTTCAGATGCAAAACTTTGGCATGCACGTTTTGGTCATCTGAATTTTGCCAGTTTGCTGCGTTTGCAAAAATCTGATATGGTTGCTTCTTTGCTGCCTCTTGAAGCACCTGTCAAACATGTTTGTGAAGGCTGTATTTTGGGTAAGATGCAGCGTTCTAAATTTCCAAAGGAAGGTTCAGTTCGGGCCACATGCAGGTTGCAGCTTGTGCATAGTGATGTTTGTGGGCCCATGCAAACTCCGTCCTTGGGCAATTACCTGTACTTCATGACTTTCATTGATGATTACTCCACGCATGCATGGGTATTTCCACTTAAAGCGAAGTCCGAAGTTTTTATGTTCTTCAAACAATTTCTGGCTATGGCTGCTGGCTATGGCTGAAAAATGTCTCGAAATAGTACAGAAAAATGTCTCGAAATGTACTATGGGCACCCTCCGTTCTGATCGAGGGGGGGAGTATATGTCTCATGAATTTAATGCATTTCTGGCTAGTCGTGGGATAAAACACCAATGTACAGTGCCTTATACACCTCAGCAAAATGGTGTTGTTGAGAGGAAAAACAGGTCATTGACGAAAATGTCACGATGTATGGTCAAAAGTCAAGCTTTGCCGCATTCTTTTTGGCTTGAGGCCATTATGTGTGCCACTTATGTACTTAACAGGTGTCCTACGAAAGCTTTGCAGTCATATTTCTCCATATGAAGCATGGCATGATAGAAAACCTTCTATTGAGCACATGCGTATTTTTGGTTGTTTGGCATATGCTTTGGTGCCACAAGTGCAGCGCAGAAAATTGGATGATAAGGCTGTCAAATATATTTTTGTTGGTTATAGTGCTGAAAGCAAAGGTTACAGGTTGTATCATCCGCAAACAAAACGTATTCTGGTTCCTCGGGATGTAGTGTTTGTGGAAGATTCTATTCAGCCCTTGCTGTCATGTACTAGAGATAGTAATGTAAGCTCACAGGACATTTATGACACTTTGTTGCCTCTTTTCAGTGGTGGAAATACGAATGTAAGTTCCAATGAGGCAAATGTACAGCCTATGGGGGTTTCTGAAAATGTTCTAGATCAACCTATTACTGATGTAGATGTACTTGATGTACTTCATGAGGAAAGGGCTGAAAATGAGCAGGCTAGAGGTATGCCAAAATGGCTGGTGCACACTTTCCGTGACAGTAAATTGGATGCACCTTTGTCTAGTCGTACTCGTTCAGGCTCTCGCCATGCATCTTATGCATCAGATTGTTATGCTTTGGCTGTGTCTAGCTTACATGATGTTGAGGAGCCTTTGACTTTTGATGAAGCACAAAATTCAGAAAATTGGATGGCTACCATGCAATCAGAATATGATGCACTTATAGAAAATGATACATGGACTTCATGTGATTTGCCTCCTTGCAAAAAGGCCATTGGTACGAAGTGGGTTTACGAGTTGAAACGCAAGCCGGATGGTGAGATCGATCGCCATAAGGCTCGACTTGTTGCAAAGGGTTATGCACAGCAAAAAGGCATAGATTATGAAGAGACTTTTGCTCCTACTTGTCGTATGACTACTGTGCGTTTTCTATGTGCATTGGCAGCTCATTTTTGTTGGGATGCACATCAATCAGACATTGTTACTGCTTTCTTGAACGGTGACATATTTGAGGAAGTTTATGTAACGCAACCTCGCGGTTTTGTCATAAAAGGACAAGAGGACAAAGTGTGCAAATGTAACAAGGCTTTGTATGGGTTGAAGCAATCTCCTCGTGCTTGGTATGAGAAAGCTAACACTCATTTGGTCAAACAAGGCTTTGGTAACAGTCCAACAGAAAGCACATTGTATGTAAAGCGTGAGGGTGATGTACTTCTCATTGTGGTTCTTTATGTTGATGATTTGCTGATCACTGGACCAAATGAGAGACATATTACTGAATTTAAGGCTGATTTGAATGCTACTTTCAAGATGAAAGATTTGGGGATGTTGCATCATTATTTGGGTATACAGTTTAAGCAGTGTGATGGTGGTATTGCAACGTGTCAGAAAAGTTACATAGAGACATTGCTATGTAAGTTTGGACTTGAGGATTGCAAACCTATTGCCACTCCCATGGAAACAGGTTTGAAGTTGAGTCTACATGATGCTTGTGATCCTGCTGATGTCACTCTTTACCAAACTGCTGTTGGCTGCCTCATTTATGTATGCAACACGAGGCCGGATATTCAGTTTGCAGTCTCACAGGTCAGCAGATTTATGCATAGCCCGGGTCTAAGCATTGGCAGGCTGTCAAGAGGATTTTCCGCTACCTTAGTGGTACTTTACATCTTGGCTTGTTTTATCCCAAGGGGGGATCATTGCCGCCAGACTTACATGCTTTTTCAGACTCAGATTGGACTGGTTGTTTAGACACGCGAGTGTCCACAAGTGGTTTTTGTTTCATGCTTGGCAGTTCATGTATGTCATGGTTGAGCAAGAAGCAACCTACTGTGGCCATTTCGAGTTGTGAGGCTGAGTACAGGGCAGTCTTCACAGCTACAGTTGAGTGTGTATGGCTTAGACGCCTTATGGCTGATTTGGGTGTTGGACAGGACACTGCCAACACTATCTACACTGACAGTCAGAGCGCTTTGGCAGTTGCGAGGAACCCAATTTTTCATGCTCGCACAAAGCACATTGAGGTGCATTACCACTATGTCAGGGAGAGGCTCTCAGCAGGAGAGATCAGCTTGGCTTATGTGTCAACATAGGACAACCTTGCAGATCTTTTCACAAAGGCATTGTCTCGTGAGAAGCTTGAAGCTTTCCGCAAAGCTTTGGGCTTACTCCCCTTTGTGGACTGATCCTGTCCTCAGGGCATGGCACTTCCCTTTACTCATGTGCCAGCTCTCGTTCACCGCATCACTCCAGGGGGGATTTGTTACCATATACATGTGGTAGTGATGTGTGTGAACACACTAGGACCGCCGGGGCATTTTTTCCCTCTTTAGGAGGTTTCTTTCCCCCGTGCATTGTATATACGCCCATCACTCTAGGGCTATCTGTCTTTCCATCGCACACTAAGTAACACACTCTCAATTGTGTGCCTTGAGCTTCCTTCGTCTTCTCCAAGCTGTGTGTGTTTCTCTGCAACCCTAATTCCAACACTTTAGAGTGCGTAGCTTCACAATATAAATTATGTACATGTATCTTTGCTACTGCCCGACCATGGCTGCTCCCATAGCTACATGATGCATGCTCTATGTCTTCTAGTGCAGTCCCCTCATCAACTATATCGGAAGCCAGTGTCCTCCAGGTGGTTGTGGCAAGTAGCCAAATGCAGAGGAACGCATGATCAATAAGCATGATAGAAGAGCCAATGTGGAACATCAGCAGCAGCTGGTTGGAGGAGCTTCTCTATCACCCCAGCGTGTCCTGATCGAGTTGCCAATGTGCAAAGGCCAGCAATCCTTCATGATCTACAATACCAACAACGTTACAGCCTATGTCATCTTGCTGTATGGCAAGACTATGGGTGAGTATCTCCTGAACGATGGCTTCATGGCCCTCTGAGGCAAGAATGTCTCTCAAGGACCACACATTGCTAAGCGAGAACCGCAGGATGGGAGTGTGCCCACATCTGACCGCCCAGTCCACAAGGCCTTCGAGCCAGCTGCTTCCATAAATTTCTTCTAGAACCCATCTTCTTTGCTGCTCTCATTGTCAATCAACCTCCATAGGTTTCATCTGGATCCCAGCTGCCTATGCTAATCTCGCTGTCCCTCCTCTTTAGTTGATCAGATTATGATGATGCTTATGCTGTGGATACCGGCCTGAGCACCATGTCTTTCTAAGTGCTCCTTGTCATGGAAACATGATGAAATTGCTCCAAAAGGGAAGCTGTGAGTACTTGATATTGATGGATAAATGTATTATGAAAGATCTAGTGATGGTAGACATGCATGTAGCTAGCAACATACTCCCAGCACATAAGCTGGCTTCCTAGGCTGTACATAGGTCTATATCGGTAGAGTCTATGAGCACATAATTGTAATGGACGACGCAGGAGGCTTAGTCCTTTGTTTGCCATCAGAATTGCTGAATTTGTGCAAAATTCTATTATTCTTTTATGCTAAATTCTATCAAAACGTTTTGGTGTGCAAAAATTGATAAGAGGGAGAAGGGGTTTGCTTCACACATAAATTCCATGCATGTCTATTTTCCTTTGGGAAAATCTTCATATAGTCTCTTTGATTTTTCCCTATAAGGATGATGGATAGCCTATACATAAGCGGTTGCAATCGAACATGTGTCAAACATGTGTTAGTTTCGGACGTGTTGAAGTTGCGTACGATGTTGTAATGTGTTGAGCTCGATGTTGTTGTGTGGTACTAGGTATTGTAGTAACCGTGGGTCATCCCAAGCATTGCCTTTCATGACAATGCATCTAAATAAGGCTCACTCTGTTGTAGCATCGATTTGAGCCTCTAAGTTTGGTCCCTTCTCTTTCCCCTTCAGGTTTGACCGTATGTAGGCTGTCTTCACCATATACCATCTGAGCATTAGCGTATTTAAACATCCTATGCTCTATTCCAAAAGTGAAATTATCTAGTCTAAGTCATCTTTACCGTAAACCTTAAACTCATGCTTGCGCTTTGCGGCCTGTCACTTGGCCCTTATATGTGTGTGCCTTAACTCGCTCACACTCTTAAGATTGTATTCCTTCATGTTGTGCATGTATTCAAGAATGAAGGGTGATGTATAATTGTGGAGTTAAAAGTTTATCTCGTTTAATAATGTTGGAGGGGAAGGGCATGTACCAGAGGAATGCTCAATTCGCCTCATGTTTTTCAATTGCAAAGTTTCTTCTTTGTGATTAATTTTGAATGGAAAAGTAAGTATTTAGTCGTATTGGCTCAATGCTTTCTAAAGCAACCACCTAAAATGAGCTCTAATGATCCTGCAGTGAACTCCCATGTGAATAAATCTAATGAGGGATATGACAGCACTGACATCTACAGAAAAACGGAGAGCATGGATTTTGAGCAGGGTAAGTTTGCCTTTTGATGGTTCGTTGTGTTTCTGTGCATATTTTTCTGTATTGACGCGCTCGACGTGATGTCACTTTATTGTCACTGCTACTGAGCTATTGATGTACTCCAAAAGTTTGCCTTTGAAGATGTTTATTTCCTGTTTGTGTTACATGGGTATTGAAGAGAATCTGAGGTAGAATATTCTTTAGAGAACAAAGATTTTCATTGAAAGTGCGTTGTGCGTGGTGCGTGCGGAGAAGGGGAGAAGCAAGACCGTGGTGCTGTGTGGGTGGAGCAACCTCCTAGAATGAAAGGAGCCCCTTGTTCTTTGGTATATGAATAATAAGGTATGTATACACAACCGGCCGCCCGGTCGCGGGTAGAGGTAATAACGCTTTTACCCCAACAAACTCCCACTTAAAGGCGATACGTCGATGAGTGGGACGTACTAGCTAAACTACTAGTATGTATAAGAAAACAGGTGAGAGACTCTCTCAATCTATGCCCTCAATCTATACCCACTGGCTCTCTCAATCGATCTAGATGAAGCCGTATCGGCTCTAGTGATAGACGAGTGCGTATCCACATTAGAGCCTGCATGTAAATCTCGTAGACAACTATGTACGGTTTGCAAAGCTTTACAATGCATCATGTTAGTGTCAGTCATCGTACGATTGACAATCTCTGCTACAAATGCTCCCATTGTAGCTGCTAGATAGGGCCTCAATTGTAGTAGGTCGTACATGAGACGCTTGAACGCTGACGAAATCTGCGCAAACTTGGCTCTCCTAGCCTCCCGTGTACTATCTGCATGTATTTCATTATCAAGACTACTCGTCGCGTATGGATGTGTCATCGTCGAGACCCAACATTGAGATGGCTACATCCCTCTCACCCATAGGCGGAACCATGCATCCTGAAGCACTTTCACTTTTGAGCAATTAACTCTTGGGAGCAATTGCGTACCATTAACTAAAGCTTGATGATTAGTGCCACGTGGCAAGTGAATGATGGGATCAAAGGATTGTAAGAGCGGCTAGTGAAGGATAATTCCCCTTTGTTTTCATACTTCTATATGTAGGGGCATGGACTAGTGGATCAAACACATTCTTTCTCATCCTCTTATGTAGGCCGTTGTGACTTTGCCACCTTGGTATTGCCTCATCTTTCAACATAATGGTGATTGAAATACTCTTATTTAAAGAGAGCGCTAGGCATGTGCATTGCTTGCAAAAAGACAATATAAACGTTTTGTAAGAAGTATCAGACACCCATTCGCACTCTTGCTTCTTATTTTGAATTCAACACTCTCCTTTTTCTAGGTGGCGCTTTTTTTTAACGTAGCATTCCTTTTCTACTAGTGGCAATCCATTGTTTGTTTTGGTTGTTTAACTAGTATTATAGGTGTTTATTTTTCTTGTTATTAAACACTCCTTTTTCTGGAGTTCTTCCAAAGATTCATTGCAAAACTGGGGTTGCCCATAAAGCCTAAAAGAATTATAGCAAAACACATAGTCCAATTGATATCGGTTCACCATTTCTATGTTGCAACTATCGAATGTGTGCCAAAATGTGTCAAACTTCCATTTTCTAACAAAAGTTGCATTGTTCTTTGAAGTGTTATAATTTCTAATTAAAATTTCTTTGTTACTTGTCCCAATTTTGTTGGCCGTGGCCAAGAATGTTTGTGTATGCTCTTTGACACCATATTTTGATCCTCACGAAACTTTCGTAGAGGCTGAAATAAAAAGTGAGTTGCGTGTATGTCAATAATTTCTTGTATGTGGCCTAGGTCACCTCAACACTTTTTGGCCTAAACTTGACCATTGCTTGCAAAAAGTAGATAAATATGATTGTACAAAACCAAGTAGATCATCTATGAGATTTTGTCACATTATAGTATACAAAAGAAATGCATTTTAGACCTTTGAATAACTAAAGCTTTTGTTCTAAGTACTATACCTTGAAAATCATTTTATATTTCTTTAACTGCACTTTCTACTCCCTTTGAGAGAAATAGATTTGAGAAAGTAACTCATATATGTACCAAAACAAAGTAATCACATATTTAAGACCTAGTTTGGTATCTTTTAAATTTTTCTCATAGTTCCAAAACCATCAATTCCTAATCTCTTGTTGATATTACCATATTCTTAGGTAACAAGATAATAATGAGGCATACCATAATGAAAAGTGAGTCCAATAGTCATTCGAATGAAAACTCAATCACTGTAAAAAGGTATTTAAAAAAGATGCACAAGACGGAGTTAGAGAAAAACTTCCACAGTATACACCAATGAGATTCATGTGCACAAACAAAAGGAACACAATTCACTGTAAATATCATTAGTGATTATAATATCTCATTTTTTTGCTAAACATTACTTACTTCATTGCAGAGCAAGTTACATAGTTATGCTAAATTAGCATACTAGAAATAAAAGACAAATTCCTCATGTTAGAGCAAAACTCAAATTTGGCCCTCATGCTTCTTGGTTGATGAAGATTTACTGATTATAACACTCTTAGTCCATTAGTTGTATTTATGATATTAAATGTATAGGACTTTTTTGGGGGGGAAAGAGAGAGAGAGAGAGAGAGAGAGAGAGAGAGAGAATCTTATGAATGTGAAAATAATATATAAGAAATGAAGCATTAATTAAGAGATTTGCCTTGCTTTTGTACTTGAGTTATTGATATCTAAGTGGTTGATTATACATTTTTGCTAAAACAGAAGAGCCTCAACCAAGGTAATGAATGAGTTTAAGCTTCATCTCCAGATCATGATATTAGGAAGATAAGATTGGTAATACAAATCAAAGTTTTGTGGGTTCAAGGGAGGCCATTTCACCTAACCACAAGTCGCACATTTTAGATTTTTTTATTCAATCTTTTTAAAGATGTCTTAGTCAACTTTGAAACCCCCCCCCCCCTGTGCGCCCCCCGGGAAGAAAAACACACTTAGTGGCCATATGGTTAGGTGGTATTTTTGCTCATAAGTTGAGCTCTATGTGCTAGAGTAAGGTGTTATACAAAGATATTATGATATTTTTTCAAGTGCAAACTTTCTCATTGAAAATACTGAACCCACTACTTGCCTTGCTATGAGTGCAACGCCTTCCCACCACATTGTGGCATACTTTGTGACCTCTCTCATTAACATTGAAAAAATCATACATGACATCTTGAAATATTTAGTTCACATTTGGCCCTCAAATGTTTTAGAAAGACATCTAAAGCTCACATGATTCAAACAAATTCACACCCCATTCATACATGCGGTTTTGTTCACATGTCATTCACATCTACTTCAAGCATGAATTAACCTCGAACATTCAATTCCAAAACCACCCATTCATTTGGACCATTTATCCCTTTTGACACAAGGAATGTCACTTATCTATGAGGAAGCTTGTAAGGGACCAAACAATTCACTCAACAAACAAAGCGCCATGCCCATTGTTAATGAGCTTGGCAGCCTAAATAATATTAATGCGTCCAAAAACAAGAACTCGCACAGTTTGTGTTATTCATTTTTTTGTTGAAAATCAAAATCAACCAAAAAAAAAAAAAAAACATGCCACCTTACCAACACCCTCACTTTGGAATTTTTGCAAGTTTCCATTTCTTTACCATCTCTCTCTTCTATTTTCCATCTCCAAAGCATGCTCAAGACCCATGGCAGCAAGATGTCCATAAGCATTCCATAGATCAAGACAAAAATAGATGAATTGTTTAGTAAGAATCTAACTACACAAACTTTTTACGAGGGAGGGGAAGCTAAGATACAAAGATAATATAAAACAACAGTAAGATGAGTATATTAGTGAGAAAGGGAAGATTATATAAAGAAGATGATTGAATCAGTTTACATAATGCTGAACTCGACAATACATAATCTCTAGGTGGAAGATGTACATCTGAGGTATGTCCTCGGGCTACCTCTTTACTCTGAAGAGAAACAATTTGTTCTTTGCGTGGCATGGATACTTCCAAACCAATCCTGGAAGAGGTTTCTAGTGCTTTCTCATATGGACCCTCACCCAACATGTTCTATATTTCTTGCTCAAAGGGAACTTAAGGTAAACAACACCCCCAAAGGCCAGCTATGGCTGTTTTAATTTTAAGGATGCTTGATTTCATTAAAAGCATATTACTGGTCCCATTAGATTATCCATTGGTTGCTTGCCAGAACTAAATGTGATAGAGCTTGGTACTCCCATTGCAATAGAGGAGTTCCATTTTATTTTCTTTTTTAACTTGCATCGTATATATGACCATGCTAATGTCAGCCTCTAGCTGTAGAGAAAATGGACGGATGCATGCTCAAAAAGTGCGAGAGAATAAACGTGTTAACACTTCCACATGGGAAGCACTATGCAATCAGAGATGTTAGAAATTTGTGTGAATTGTACGTTGCTTAATTTCTCTGTGCAAACAACTTTGCACCATGTTGAGTGGGTGCATGCAGAGGCATTTCATCTCAGTCCAAGACTTAACTTTTCACCATGTACATCACTCCACTCACTTGCTGAACACAGGATTAAGTGCTTTACAACCTCAAAAAGTCTCAATATCTACAATTTCAATTGTCACTCCAACTAAGCATTCCCTCGGTATGGCCTCTTGTGGGTCTGAGGTGTATAGCAAGCCCATTGGAAATACACAGGCACCTCCCTACTAACCTTCTCCCGCGCTGATGGTTAAAGAAAACAAACCAAAAATAAATAAAAATCTACGATTTCAATTGTCACTCCAACCAGTTTCAATTTCCGATGTAGAGTTCCAATACAGTTTGGACATGACAGCGAGCCTCTCTAATTCAGTTGAAAACAACCAAAAATCATGCCTAAAAGAATCATCAAGAGATACAACAAAGGCTTGGCTCACAATAACTCAGCCTTTCATTTTCAGAAATAGGTTCTGTTAATCACACTTTGCATCCATTGTCTCATAATATTGGAATTTTCTCTACTGCCATGGATCTGTATCGCAATAAAAGCTCAGCTCACAATAACTCAGCTTTGGAAACTTTGAAATGGGTTCTGTTAATTACACTTTGCATCTATTGTATCAAAAAGATAGAATTTTCTCCACTGTGCCATTGGATCCTTATGAACAATTAGGTATATATCAGGACCGAGGTCAAGACCAACTATTTAAGAGTGAGTTAGCCTCTCTAACTACAGACCTATGGTTAACCTACCATTTACGTTGTCAACTGTAAAATATGAGGGCACTTATGTGGGGGCACTCCTTCCTCCCATAGTGTAGCCAGCTCTCCTCGTGTCCAACCCAAGAAAAACAAAGAGCCTGAAAAACAAGTGAGCATGAAGATAAAGCACACATGGTGATATTAATAAAAATGCAAAATAATCTCTACGCGATGCACATACTGTTTACACATACAACTTGAGAACATGCCCACACACAACAGCGCACACTGGGGAGAATACTAACATGCACTCCACCTTCGTTACACCAGTTTGCATGCTAATGACTAGAAGGCAATTTTGAGGTGTGAGTTTTTACCAAGAGTGAAGGGGACTATATATAGCAAAGCCGGTTGTCCATGACCGTCCATCAGGTTCAGTGCAATGTATGTTACAATAAGCCCTGTCAAAACAGAAAGACGGCACATTAACATGAAAAGTCTGTACTCTTGCCTGTATTCCAGAAGAGCTCTGATGATTAAAAGGTCTTACCAAACCCATAGCCTATTGACAGCCACAGAAAATAACCACTTCGTAAAGTTTTCCTTGTTGCCACATCAAAACTACAAGGACAGAAAAGGTATGGAGTTCGTAAAACATAAGTTTCTATAAGGATTTAACAATTCTATTGATGAAATCTTCACTTATAATTCTAGGATTTAACGACTAAGATCCTAGCAAAACTTGAGCATTACCGTTTTGCAAACGATATCAAGAGACCAGGGAGAAGTATGTCCCCAAACCCTATGATACTGTAACCTCCCCAAGGGTCAAAAATTCGAGGTATCTTTAGCAGCATAGGTATGCCATCTTCTCCACTTCTATCACCTCGAGCAACCTATTTGAACCACTCCAGAACTGAATACCCTTTTTTACGATCTTCAATTGAAAATTAAATGCTGTGCTTTGAAATTCATATTTCTTATATTGGCTTTTGAGCTATTTTAGTAAAACATGCCTCCTTAACTCATAACATAAAGACTAGGAAAAGCATACTTACAACAATCATCACACTCTCGTGGAAAAGCTTTGGAGACATGAACACCCAGAAGATGTCGTACACAAAAGCACAAGTTAAAAGCACTGTTGCAACCTGCCCAACATTTTGAATGAGTAAGTTTTAGCCTCTTCACAAGTTGAAGAAATTTTGCAAACCTAGCATAGCAAGCAAAAAGATTCTTGCCTTTATATTTGGCAGCCGCACAATTTGCAGAACGGTTATAATCAATGCGATACCCTAACATCAAGTCCCATGTTAACACACTCTCTCTCTCTCTCTCTCTCTCTCTCTCTCTCTCTCTCTCTCATCCGTTTTTGACATTCACTATTTTGATCATAACTTCTTCATCCGAACTTTAATTTGGGTGATCTATAGCCTCAATCGAAGAGCACAACGCCCTCTACGCATTGATGTAAAAACAGAAAATTCTTGAGCAATGAAATGCTTTTCTGCAGCAGCATTTCTGAAGTGAATAGATTCAGTGAAGTTGACTATCATCTCTTGTTTTGCATACAATGTCTTCCGGCATTCTTCTTCTTCAACAAGTCCACAACATTGTAGAAAATGATCCAAAATCTCCTTAGTATGGGGATAGCAACACAACTACTCCGTCAACGACATTGGAAACCATGATAATGGCATACTTGGTACCATTGTAAGAGACCATAAACAAGCAAGGTGAAGATTTACGGGCACTTGCAATGGAGAATGGCACGCTGAGGGTTTCTGTTTTTCACAATGAGAATCTCAACAAGACACTTGAGATGCAAACACGGACTTGAATGCTTTGAATGAGTGCATGATCATGTATTAAAAGAGGACAAATTTGACACCATGAGTTGTGATGTATGCGAGATGAAAAATGTATGCACAAACAAGTCTTGTATTGATGTATGTGGTAGCAATGTTTTCAATTCCTCTCTCGTGCAAGCTATGGCTCAAACAAAGAATGTTGAGGATGTGGATGTAGAGGAGTTGAAGGAACGGGAGTAACATTCCAAGAACATTGTTATTCGTGGAATTTCATTTTCTTAAATATTTTTAATGATTAATCTCTGTTTCTAGGATATTTTATTGTGTACACTAAGAACTGTTAAAAGATTGTAGCTATAGGAAGTGCCATCAAGAACGGACAACTCTGATGTGTCATTTGATGGGTGACGGTAAACATCACGAAGGAGTTTCCGTAAGTTCGGTGGAAAGGACCGGGTTACGAGTGCCCCTGATGCGTCACATGATGGGTGACGGGTGCATCAGTAAGGGGGCATTCCGTAGGCTAAGGAGGAAATCCGAACTGAGTAAGAAAACACGCATAAGAACGCAAGCACAAGAATAAAGATGGGTTCAATGAAGCTTTTTACGAAAAGCAGGAACATTCGCGGGAGGGCAGATGCTTTCCCGCCAGGAGTCTGTGTCTGCATTGCATCTGTGGCCGTGTTCTGCACCCGGGGACGCCTGGAATGTGTTTGTGTCGCATTGTTTCTAACTCACTGAGTGGTTTTTAAAGTTTGAACACGTTCACACCTTATTTTATAAAGTGGCCGGTCACTTTTAAGTGACCAGCCCTCTTATAATAAAATAAAGCAAGGCTCTTCTAAAAAAGAAAAACCAGCGCTAATAAGTTACGCAGGGCTGAAAACAGCAATCTCTCTCTCTCCTCTCTCTAGAAGCGCCAGAAACAGCGAGCTCTCTCTCTCCTCTCTATAGAAGCGCCAGAAACAACGAGCTTTCTCTCTCCTCTCTCTAGAAGCGCCAGAGCTTCTGCTTTTTGTGCCCTATTTCCGCCGGGTGCCCGGGCCTATAAAAAGGCAGCAAGCGTTCCAGTTTTAGGAGGCCAGGAGCAACAGAAGGAGTTAGCGCTGAGGATTCTGGAGCAAGTACCGGCGACGGAAATCTGCGAGAGTTCGTGTGACGACGGAGTGCAGAAGTCGCTTTCTCGAGGGAGGAGCAATAGGTATAATTTGTCGTTTACACATCGCGAGTATTGCTTTGTGTGGTTGTTTTGCAAGAATCCTCCCTCACAGGAAGTCCCTCACGGGAAGTACGACCTTTACGTCTAAGTCCCTTACGGGAAAGTACGGCTTCGCGCCTAAGTCCCTTACGGGAAAGAACGGCCTTGTGCCCAAGCCCTTTTACGGGAAAGAACGACCTTCGGGTCTAAGATTACAGAACAGAGGGGTTTCCTCGGGTTCTCGTGCTTGTATATGAATTCTCCCTGAATAAAGAATACTCTTGACGGGGGGGGGGGCAGCACATCTTCTGGTCCCCAATACTGTGTCGATCTTCTCCCTTCTCTCACATTTGCAAAGTATTTTATTTTTCAGATTTCTAAGTGCTCGTGTACGCTCCCGTTTTGTGACAGTGGTATCAGAGCTCGGACTCCTCTCTTTCTCTGCAAAGAAGGACGATTCTGGGAAGAACGGGAAGAACCATGTCGAGCCAAGGGAGAAGCGTTGAAGAGGAGCTTCAACAAGTGCGAGCTCAGCTTGAGGATTTGCAACAAATCTTACTACTGCCAGATGTCTAAAAGCTCTTGGGCGGAATGAAGAGAACGAATGGAACCGATGCAGCCGGGCATCCAGACCACACTGTTGGCGTGAGACCACAAGAGGAAAGAGAAGAAGAACGTGCCGAGGTGCACAAAGGATCTTCGGATCGGAATGAACGGCCTACTCCAAGGAAAGGCCAGGAAAAAGCGCTCTCTTTGTTAGACGAGAGCAAGGACATCTCTATCTCATCTCCATCTTACTCTCCTGATTATACTTCTACTTCTCGATCGTCTCGTCAGAAGAAGGAAGCCGCTACTACTACTACCCTACATCAACCCAAAGATAAGCCACGATTCAAGAAGCATGGTCGCAAGTCTAAACATCGCATGAGAGTCTTCAAATCGGGCGACAAGGACATCAAGTTCGAAACCTACAACGGACGGAGAGATATCTCCAAAGCACTGTCCTTCATCAGACACTTTGAAGTCGCCTTTACCAATGGGCACTTCACAGAAAGATCCAAATTGTGCCATGTGGGGATGCACCTCAAGGAAACGGCAAGTAATTGGTGGTTAGCCAAGATTCTAGAAGGTTCTCAGGCCAGAACTTGGGAGAGATTCAAATCTGAATTTTATGAACTGACTTCGAGCAGGACATACAAAAGGAATGGGACTGGCTCGCCCAAAAGGAACATGAGAGAGTCACGACCTATGTGGACAAGTATTGGTCGGTTCTTCTGAAGGTCACTCCCTTCATGAAGATTGCCGACGAGGAAAAGAAACAAAAGTTCGAAGCGGGTCTCCAACCGCAGCTTCGAAAGAGTATGAAAGCGTATCCGCATGACACTCTTCAGAGGATGATGGAGTCAGCAATCATTGCTGAGGATTTGCACTCAACTGGGACGCCCAGAAAAATGGAGCATAGCACTTACCGTGCAAGACAAAGAGGGGTCTACGATGACCAAGGGGGCAAAGGAAGAAAATGTCCTCCATCTAGGGACTATGATCATTCTAAGAAGCTAGAGGGCAATGGCAAGCGAACTAAGTATCTTTCTCCTACTCAACTTCAAACTTTCAGAGAGGAAGAAAGATGCTTCTACTGTGGTGAGAAAGGACATATGAAACCGGATTGCCCGCTAAAGCAGCAACGACAAGAACAAGCCTCTACAAGGCAAGAGAAAGCAAGGAAGGAACCCGCTCCACCAAGCTCGAACTCTATTCCACATGTTCAAGGAAACACAGAAACGGAGAAAGGGAAGCGTCAGCTTCTGAAGGGCTGGGGGTCTTTGAACAACCAGCGAGTACTGATTCTTTATGATCCAGGATCCACGGATAACTTCATCTCCCTGGATACTGCAGAACGTTTGTGCCTCACACCGGCTCAGCTTGGCACACCGGTTACATCCGGATCGGCATTCAGGGGTTAACAACCAATGCAACTCCCGTGCAAGGACAGCTCAATCTTCGGATTGGCGAGTACAAGGACCGCGAATCATTTTTGATGGCACCCATCGAGGGATGTGATATCATTCTGGGTATGCCATGGCACTTGCACATGACACCTATCCCCGATTATGTGGAAAAGACCCTCACTTTTGATCATGGGGGTAAGAAAATAAAGATTCATGCTGATGTAGGAGATTGGCAGTTCCCAATTGTAAGTCATATCTCCATTAAGAAAGAAATGAAGAAGTGTGTTTCTGCTTACTTGATTTTTGCACGTGAGAAGGATAAAAATAGTGGGGATTCACTCTCTAGTCTGGACATTAAGCGTTTTCAATTTATTGAAAAGTACAAAGATTGTTTCACGGAAACACTCCCTGATGAACTACCTCCGGTACGCCAGGAAGATCACCGCATAGATCTCATATCGGGTAGCTCGCCTCCCAATCAACCCCCTTATCGGGTGAGTCTTGCTCAGCAAGAGGAAATTTTGAAGCGAGTCAACGAGCTTCTAGAGAAAGGGTTAGTACGGCCAAGTGCTTCACCCTACTGCTCTCCGGTTCTATTGGTGCAGAAGAAAGATGGCACGTTTCGAATGTGCATAGACTATAGGTCTTTAAACAAGATCACGATCAAGAATCGCTTTTCGATCCCTCGGATTGATGATATACTTGATAAGTTGCAGGGTGCAAGTGTCTTTAGTCGCATAGACTTAAAGAGTGGGTATCATCAGATACCGGAACGCCCCTGAGGATGTCCATAAGACTGCTTTCCGCACAACCTTTGGACTATATGAATTTTTGGTAATGCCTTTCGGCTTGACCAATGCTCCTGCGACGTTCAATCGCATGATGGACCGCATTTTCAGCCCATATTGATCTTTTACGGGAGTATTCTTTGACGACATACTCATATTCTCTAAGTCAGAAGAGGAACACCGGAAGCACTTGGACCTAGTGTTTCAAGAATTGCAAAAGCATGAGTTGCATGTGAATGCAAAGAAGAGCGAGTTCTTTCTCTCAGAGATGCACTATCTCAGCCATATAGTCTCTCACAATCAAGTGAGTATGGATCCTGCCAAGATCCGAGTGGTAGAAGATTGGCCTATTCCCACTACGGTACATGATGTACGTAGTTTCCTGGGATTATGTTCGTATTATCGAAGGTTTGTCCGAGGATTTGCTCATGTAGCAGGACCACTTCATGATTTGACAAAGAAGAAGATTCCTTTCAGATGGGGATCGAGACAACAAGGAGCTTTTGATCGGCTCAAGTACTTGCTAAGCCATGGACCTATTTTGATAGTGCCTGACTTAAGGAAACCATTTGAGGTTCACTCAGATGCTTCAGGCGATTGCATCGGAGCAATGTTAAACCAAGAAGGCCATGCAGTGGCCTACGAAAGCAGACGGCTTAAGGATGCAGAGTTGCATGCATCAATCTACAAAAAGGAACTCACGGTTGTGATTCACGCCTTATCCAACTGGAAGCACTATCTTCTAGGAGCGGATTTTGTGATCAAGACTGATCACCAGAGTTTGCGGTATTTTCTTACGCAAAGGAAACTATTTGAGAAGCAGAAGAGATGGGCAAACTTTTTGTCTATGTTTCATTTCCAGATCCTTCACACGGCTGGGAGTAAGAATGTGGTTGCAGACGCACTCTCTCGGCGACCAAGGGTGAACGCTATCACTTCGGTGTATCACCAAGAATTAGAATCACTACCGGATTTGTATCCAAATGATCCAAACTTCTCCACCATCTGGGGAAAGCTATAGCGTGGAGAGAATGAGTTCCCTTATTCCATTCGGGATGGTTATCTCTACCACCATCAGGCCATTTGTGTTGCAGAACCCTTAAGAAAGAAGATCATGGATGAAGCACACGCTTCGCCTTATGCGGATCATCGGGGTATTCTCCCTACGACCTTAGCAATGGAAAGATATTTCTTTTGGCCTAGCATTAAAGCAGACATTGATAAGTATGTCAGGGAATGCTTGGTTTGCCAAAAAGTGAAGTATGATCGGCATAAGACGCCTGGGTTGCTACAACCATTGCCTGTGCCTAATGAACCTTGGGAAAGTATTGCCATGGACTTCATCATGGACCTCCCTAGAACTCAGATTGGAAATGACGCAATCTGGACCATTGTGGACAGGTTTAGCAAGCAAGCATACTTTATACCAGTCAAGAAAACGATCAAAGCAGATCATATGGCTAGGGTCTTTCTAGCACAGATCTTTAAGCATCATGGAATGCCTAAGTCTATTGTGAGTGATCGAGATCCTCGCATGACAAGAAATTTTTGGCGTGCCTTGATGGATAATCTTGGTGCGAAGTTGAATTTTTCGTCTGCCTACCATCCTCAAACGGACGGGCAAAGTGAGATAGCCAATTCCACAGTATTGGATATGTTAAAAGCTTATGTCTCAGACCGGCAATCTGACTGGGAGAAGTATTTGCCCCTTGTCAAGTATGCGTATAACAATACCATACACTCATCGACGGGGAAAGCACCTTTTGAGATTCTTTATGGTAAGCCTTTGCTTCCACCGATCCTTTTAACTAAGGATAAGATCTTTGCAGCATATGAATTTGTCCGGGATTTGGACACAGCCTACGGGCAAGTTAGGAGAGCTATTCTACGCTCTCAGGAAAAGCATAAGAAAGCTACAGACAAGCACAAGAGGAATCTAGACTTAACAGTCGGACAGTTAGTCTTACTCAAGTTTGAGAAGGCGACTTAAGAAACAAGCGTCTCATAAGGGGAAGGTGGTAAAACTTTCTACCCGTTATTATGGGCCGTTTAAGATCACTAAGCAAGTGAATGATGTCACCTTCCGATTGGAGCTACCGCCTAATTGAAAGATCCATAATGCGTTCCATGTCAGTTTACTCCGGCCGTGTGTGGGACCGCCTCCGAGTCAGCCAAGTGCTGAGGAACCTCCTGAGGTTGAGGAAACAGAAGAAATACTCCAACCGGAGCAGATAGTAAGTCATCAGGAGCGGCCCCTCAAGTCCGAAAAAATAACACGGAAGTATTTGGTTAAGTTTAAGAACTATTCGAATCTAGATGCTCAGTGGATGACACAAGAGGAATTAGCAGCTTATCCCAAGATACTGGAGACATATGTCCAAGCACTACAGTTGAGGTCAACTGTTTAGAAGCCACAGGGATGTTGCTAATTGGACTATTTTCTTAATTATTTTTAATGATTAATCTCTTTTTCTAGGATATTTTATTGTGTACACTAAGAACTATTAAAAGATTGTAGCTACAGGAAGTGCCATCAAGAACGGACAACTCTGATGTGTTATTTGATGGGTGACAGTAAACATCGCGAAGGAGTTTCCGTAAGTAGGTGAAAAGGACCGGGTTACGAGTGCCCCTGATGCGTCACATGATGGGTGACGGGTGCATCAGTAAGGGGGCATTCCGTAGGCTAAGGAGGAAATCCAAACTGAGTAAGAAAATACGCGTAAGAACGCAAGCACAAGAATAAAGATGGGTTCAATGAAGCTTTTTACGAAAAGCAAGAACATTCGCGGGAGGGCAGATGCTTTCCCGCCAGGAGTCTGTGTCTGCATTGCATCTGTGGTCGTGTTCTGCACCCGGGGACGCCTGGAATGTGTTTGTGTCGCATTGTTTCTAACTCACTGAGTGGTTTTTAAAGTTTGAACACGTTCACACTTTATTTTATAAAGTGGCCGGTCACTTTTAAGTGACCAGCCCTCTTATAATAAAATAAAGCAAGGCTCTTCTAAAAAAGAAAAACCAGCGCTAATAAGTTACGTAGGGCTGAAAACAGCAAGCTCTCTCTCTCCTCTCTCTAGAAGCGCCAAAAACGGCGAGCTCTCTCTCTCCTCTCTCTAGAAGCGCCAAAGCTTCTGCTTTTTGTGCCCTATTTCCGCCGGGTGCTCAGGCCTATAAAAAGGCAGCAAGCGTTCCAGTTTTAGGAGGCCAAGAGCAGCAGAAGTAGTTAGCGCTGAGGATTCTGGAGCAAGTACCGGCCACGGAAATCTGCGAGAGTTCGTGTGACGACGGAGTGCAGAAGTCGCTTTCTCGAGCGAGGAGCAATAGGTATAATTTGTCGTTTACACATCGCGAGTATTGCTTTGTGTGGTTGTTTCGCAGGAATCCTCCCTCACGGGAAGTCCCTCACGAGAAGTACGACCTTTGCGTCTAAGTCCCTTATGGGAAAGTACGGCTTTGCGCCTAAGTCCCTTACGGGAAAGAACGGCCTTGTGCCCAAGCCCTTTTACGAGAAAGAACAACCTTCGGGTCTAAGATTACAGAACATAGGGGTTTCCTCGGGTTCTCGTGCTTGTATATGAATTCTCCCTGAATAAAGAATACTCTTAACCGGGGGGGGGGGACCAGCCCATCTTCTGGTCCCCAATACTGTGTCGATCTTCTCCCTTCTCTCACATTTGCAAAGTATTTTATTTTTCAGATTAAGTGCTCGTGTACGCTCCCGTTTTGTGACACCTTCTCTTGCCGTCATTATTGAAGATTCTTCAAAACCCACTTTGGCATGTCAGGAGTTATGGTTTATGGGGCACATAGAGTAGGATTGGCATAGATGAACTAGCTAGCAAAGCCGATGTTGTACTTGTTGAAACTTGGGAGCATCATGCACAAAGGGTTACTGGGCTCGAAGAATACAATGTACATTCATTGATGGGGTCAAAGAATCCAAGAAACGAAGCGGACAAGGAGGGGTAACATATATGATTAAGAAAGGGTTGGAAGATTTTGTATCAATTGTGAATGACAAGCATAAATGTTATGTATGGCTGAAAATAATGATACCAAAAAGAGAACCCATTTTTGTAGCCAGTTGCGACATTCCTCATAATGATTCCCCTTTTTATGCTTGCATGGATAGAGATCAATCATTTGTTGATTTAGAGAAGAACATTGCTTGTTTTAACGGCAATGCTGATGTTATTGTCTTTGGGGATATGAATGCCCCCACAAAAACGTTACAATATAATAGACAACAATTTGATATGCCATACATTTCAAGAGAGTTGGAGAAAGTTCACTTTGTATGATCGTACTTCAAAGGATGAAAATGATCTGGATCACTATGGAGAGCTACTTTTACACACGTGTAATAGTACGGGTATGCTCATTGTCAATGGTATATCTTTATTGAGAGGAACCGATAAATTTACATGTAGAACACACAATGGGGATAGTGTGATTGACTATATGCTACTCTCTAAAGCCATCATGTATCACATGAAGAGTTTTACACTTGGTCAATGAACCTCAGAATCAGACCATCGGACATTATGTATTGACCTTACATGTGGAGAAACAATCAAGTATAAAAATCTCAACCAAAGTGAAGAAAAGTTATTTGTTTGCAAGTAATTCAAATGGGCACCAATGTATATTGAAATGATTGAGCAAAAGTTATGAATGATAAAGCTCCAATATGATGCACCATTGTAAACTAAATGGGAAGCTTTCAAGAAAGTTATTTGTTCTTATGCCGAAGAATGCTTTGCCATAAAGCATGTCTATGGTATCAACAAAGGTGTAGATCACGCAAAAGGTGGTTTGATAAAGAGTGTCAAGATGCTCGAAAGTCCTTGATAAAGTTAGATGGAACTATGGACAAAGATAACTATCAAAGTCATTTGCATGCATACAAGGCATTGATTCAAAAGAAGAGAAGAACATGAAGAAAAGGCGCGTGCATGTGAAAGATTTTGGAGAAACTTGTAGGAAAATCGGAATGAGAGTTTTGGTAACTTGCGTCTTGTGGATATGTACGCACATTGTAGGCAACTATATGAGCAACCAAATGCCGGAAAGATGTCATTTTATGGTTCACTCCCATGTACGCCCCCCTAATTTAAAAATTAAGGATGTGTGTGGCGGGCTTGCAAAGTTAGCCACTTGTAAACTAGGGAGATCTTCAAGGTATCAAGCTGAAAATGATTTAATGGAAGGGAGATTTATCACATGATTGGATTTGTGATGTGTTCAACCTTGCACTTCAAAATGGTATGCCTTGTGATTGGAGCACTAATTGGATCAAGCTTTTGCATAAAG
This sequence comes from Adiantum capillus-veneris, assembly GCF_014529385.1. NCBI lineage: Eukaryota > Viridiplantae > Streptophyta > Polypodiopsida > Polypodiales > Pteridaceae > Adiantum > Adiantum capillus-veneris. The sequence continues at coordinate 5,379,432 of NC_140948.1, read as the reverse complement.
GATGGGATGTAAAGAATGTAAATAACTATCGGACTATAATAATTTTTGCAAGCACTATTGGGGTTAAACAAGGATATCCGTTGTCACCAACTCTCTTTGATCTATGCATTGATCAATTGGCACTAATGACACTTAACTTTATGCAAACAGGCATTGAAGAGGTTACTATTCGCAATGTACTGATCGTGCTTTTGTTGCATGTGGATGATGTAGTGCTTCTGTCACACACTTCAAAAGATGCACAAAAGCTTATGGTTGTCCTTGAGAACTTTCACTTGCATAGTGGGATAATTGTGAATGAATCCAATACAAAAGTTATCCTTGTGAAAACCAACCATAAGGAGAAGCAATGCATTGTATACAACAATGAGACACTTGAAGTTGTTGAGAGCTTTAAGTACCTTGGCCTAGAGGTTCCAGCCAATCACAAGTGTTATGAATGTGCTATGCGTCGTTTGGAAGTTGAGAACATGTGTAATGGGAGGGATTTCAAAAGTTGGTTTCTTAAATGGTACCAACAACAGGACGGACACCACGTGCTGACGAGAAAGAAAACTTTTAAGCGCTTCAAAAACAACTGAACTGAAAGAGATGCACGACACACGAGAAGGGGAGTAGTGGAGTTCCACCCTAAGAGAGCACGGTCCCCAAACCCCGGCGTCCCTTTCAATATTCCTTTACATTGTTTCAGCTCAATACAAGCCGGTACTTTGTCCTCTACACTCCCACGCCGAGACGTGCCAGAGACCGAGTCCATGGCACATTTAAAGGCCCTGGGCCTATTCAAAAGCAGTACATGAAAAGCGTCCAGTTCTAAAAAGCATCTTGCCTTCCAAAAGCAGCTAGCACCAAATTCGGAAATCCGTACAACTGCCACATCATCAGCGCAAATTGCGGACGTTCATAGAGCTGCCTTTCATTAGATGAGAATACAAGTACACGCAACAAGAAATGCTAATCTATTGAGCTCTTTGTTAATTATTGCGCTCTGTGAAGACATGGAACCTCACATGTCAGGTGATTAATAGCTCTTTTTTTCTCACTTCGAACTTGCAATACTGACCTCCTATCAAAGACATGTAATTATACTTGGCACAGCATTCTCAAAAGAGCCAGTTTCTTCTTAGAGACCAGAACCACATCATACCCTTGCCTTGTTTGGGAAAAGTAGTTTGCCTTCTGTAATTTTTTTCAAAAATCAAAGTGCATATCTTATTCTGCTCACGGTGTTTAGCTGGAGCATAGCCAGTAGCTCAGCTACTTGCTCAAAATGCTTATTTCTAGTAATACATGCTGTCGACGTGACTTTTAAGAACCAGGTATTCATCTACTCTAGAATGGATGTGCACCCGTTTATGCACAAATGCACCCCATATATAGACAAGCAAGAGGATGTAAAAAGAGACGAAGTTCTATGAACAAATTTCTTAAACATGCCAGATGTTCATTTACAAGGACATGGCCAAATGAAACTGTGTAAACTTCACCACCCAAAATTTCTATAAAAACAACCTTGGACTGATGTACTTCACATTAAAAACCATCGTTTTCACAAAGCCAGATAAAACCTTAGGCAAAAAAGAAGCTTACCAAGATATCTTGAGCAACCCAGGCAAATGACAGATGGCGATAGACAGCCCAAACTGTGGCAAAAGTAATACAGAACGGCGATACAATGAGCGTCAAAAGTGATACTGGGCCAACAAGCGGTAAGTTTGCATAAAGTCCATTTGCCCGTGTGAACCACCTGTAGTAGTGTTCATATAAGAGCCAATAAACACAGTATCAAGTCTTGTGAATGTGCAATCAAAGACCCAACTTGATATTATAATTATGAGGAGAGGAAAAACCTTGAAAGTAATGCCACGGAACAGGTTTGCAATCCCTACAAAAAAAAAGTTGAGAGTCAGTTTTTCTTTTTTCTTTTTTCTTTTTTTTTGGGGGGGGGGAGGTTGTGTGGTTTTACAATGTACAACCTAAGGATAGAATGCGAGAACAACATAGAGAGACATGCAATGAGAGGGGCAAAAGAAAACTGGAATCTGGTATATACAATAAGAAGAATTCTCTCATGGAACGCCTGTACAGCCTACAACTCCTCGATGTCAATAAGAAAAAACATAGACATTTGTGCCTTAATTAGGTGCACGCAAATTAAATTGCTCACCTCAACTCCACCAATACAAAAGAGGATCACAAGCAGCAGCAAAAACCATGTGGACATCAACTTGTATATCATGAACAAGAAGCCTGAAGCGAAGAACACGAATAGGACGGCAGATGCCACATTGATGTTAAGAACATTGGAATCCTCTTCCACATGCTCACCATCGAAATCATCAACATTTTCCTACAGAGTATATCAATCATCACTTAGAATCAATCAATAAAATAAGAATGTGCAAGTCATCCATACTAGCTCTCATTGCACCATGACATCCTAAAGAGGAGAGTGGAAATCCTAACATACTTGATTGTGTTTTCAGTTCTGCATCTGTTCATGTATGTGTTTTATGGGTTTAGACACGATGTTCCAGGCAGTATATAGCATAGTTCTCAATTCCAGGAACTCCTCATGCTGAATTCAAGGCAGGCATCAACATTGAAAAAGCTAAAACTAAAATTGTAATTTTGCATTTACGGAGGCTGGACTGAATCATGTACATAAACGAATCGAGAATTAGGTTGAGAGTAGCATAATTATTCTAAACATGACTAGGCGGCTGGTGTACAAGGCAGCAACAACACGTTGCATGGCCACCAGTAGGCCTGCAACCCCAATCCAAGCATAAGCACCCAACCCCAAGTTCCCATGTTGTAGGGTGGCTTTTAGACTCGGCTGCACAAGGATAGCTCACAGCCTTTTACTGACGATCTGCAAACCCCCGAGTTTTGACAAACTTGTAGACTATGAACCCCTAGCTTTTACTAAAAATAACACTTTCCAAAACGTTATCCATATACGCAACGTGCAGGTGTGCTTGCATGCATGAGCACGTGACTGAATGTGTGCGTATGTGAATGCACGTGTATGCATGCGTGTGTCTGTGCAGTTGTGATTGTCATATATTGTCAGATGGCTCAGAAGGTCTCAGTATGAAAGACCAGACCTTGACTAGCTTGCAGTGTTCGTCTGCAGTATCATAGAAACTCCAAGCTGACCAGATAGAGGCACATGTTATAGTGCCCACTGCCATAATCCAAAGGACGAACTCAGCCGCATCCACAGCCGGCCGCTCAGGAGAATAAAGTTGCACTTTTACTGTAAAATAGCAAGGAGCAAACCAAAGCAGTATAAGAATCTTGCTCCCTTACTTTACTTGATTACAACTTGTCATTTCACCTTTTAACAGAAGTAAAGCAACTTGCGAAAATATGATGCAGCCAAAGCAAACAAGGGGTTTATCTAGAAGCAAGCATACCCTGTTGTTTCGCCTTTAAAGCCTGTTCCAGATGTTCACCAGCTGATTTTGGTAGCAACACAGCAGGAATGTTGATATCCAGAAATGTTTCAGGATCATCTTTATCACAGACCATCTTGTAGAGCTCTATAGAACAGAAACATATTATTTAGTTCATCCAAGACATTTAGCAGACCAGGCCCTCCAACTCATCCAAACATGGAGGGCAGATACACGTTTGAGTCTCTACAGCCAAGGCCACATTGCAAAACCCACAAATTGATTGGCAATGGTGCCAAAAAAGGGTCAAAAAACAGTCAATACAAGGAGACCACATACAAAGTAAAAGACCCACAATATCTCTAGCTCTAAGCATGAATCTGTATAAAGCTACACGCCAAGATGAATTGCACAAACCTTATAACTGGCGTTTATATCTAGTTGTGCACAGCGCATCCTCTATCCAAAAGTTTCAATTAGGGTTTTAGCTCAAATTGACAATTTCTACAAATGCACAAAGAACAACCACCATTTGAGTAATGTGTTTTCTGGCCCCTCTAAAGCCATTTTAATTTGAGCTGACACAGATCTTGATAATTCCTGCGCATGCATAAAAAATAATGCCAGTCAAAAAATCTACTGGGGCAGAATCTGAATCTAACTTAATGGTTGAATAACGATGTTACACGTCAGTGAACATACAAACATCCAAACAATCCTCCTGAGACAAAAACTAGAAGCATCCATGTTTCCTTAAAACGCTCAAGGGTTTCATCTCATTGATCCTCCCCTTGCCTATATCAATGCTTATGTGCTTTTAATATATGTCGCTAGATGAATTTGGGAAAGGCCCAGATTCAAGTATACAGGAATATTGGAAAGTAGAAGTATTGTTGTCCAAGAGACGCTATTTGCTCAAAAGTGGGAACAGAACAAGGCTCCAAACTTCACACACGCACCCTCAGCATACATCAACAGAAAGAACTGTGTACGAATGTAACCAATCCTCCACTGTGATGTCAATTTACTGAAAAAGGAGATCATTGCCCATCCAGAAACTAAATACTGACTTGTAGGATACCTTCTTTTGTGTTCACTACAATCATAGCCGTTGCACCTGCTGCTTGTGCAACTCTTGCCTTTCTTGTGAAAGTGCAATCGCCTCTTTGGATCAAAGCAGCATAACCATCAAGCTGGAGTGATCATTTATGAAGGTTAGAAACTCCTCAAAACCATGATGTTATGTCACAGTGGTCCTGTAGATGAAAATAACCTGATTGGAGGTTGCATTGCAGCATGTAGCCGGGATGGCAGCTTCTAAATCATAGATTCTAGCTTCTCGTGCATGTGCCTCCATAGGCTTGCCAAAACGTGCACTCACTCCAACGACTTCACCTTCCTTTGTCCCATTTATCCAACTTTGAACTTTGACCTGAAAAACCAACCATGTCAAAATCAATGTATCAGACTTAACAAAATATACACTGTCTCTCTGAAAGCTATAGTTTGAATCTTATTTCAAATTTGGCATGATTTGATGTTCAAACTTTACTGACAAAACTCTTCTTGTGTTTTTCAAAGAAGGCTTGTTAGCCAAGATCTTGCACATACCTCCGTAAAATCTGAAGATATAAGGTCAAATAAAGGCTAAAACATGTGTACAAAACATGTATTTAAAAGGAGCATGACCACCATACATGTGAAAGAGAGACGCTTCTGTTTACAAAAGATGAGTTAAAGTCAATAATGTTAGCAATGCCAAAAGAACTAAAGACAATTTTCAAAGCTTGCCAATATGACCTTTACTTTCACTGCTTGTACAAACTGTTCCAAGCTTTTCGTTCAAACTTCACCTTCCAGATGGCTTTCACTCTTAACTGCTGCACAAAGACCCATGATTGCAGGTGTTGGTCACCCTTTCACCCTCCTTGTAGGGATTGTAGGCACATATAGGGTTTGCACACCAAGCACTTTGCACATTTTATATTTTTCCCAGTTTCGTGGATTTTTTGTGTTGGTAATTTTCTCTAGCCATTCCCCTTTGTTGGTAGCCCTTGCTCATCCTCCTTGATCACACTTGTGCATCTCTTAATTGCCAATGTTGTAAAATTTGTGCCATCAACATTTTGTCCCGACCCCAATGGTGGTTGCGCTCTCACAAGCGGACTTAACCAGAATCTCCTTCCACTATTGTGTCCGATATTGTGTGTCTTGAGAGGGGAGCATTTCACAGCGTACGTATCCTCAAGACGACTTCTTCTCGCCTATGCTAGAGACTTCTTCACTTGGGATTTTTGCCGATTTCCCACCTTGCCAACTTTCTCTCCTTTTGGTCAAAGGTCCTGTTGAGGGAGGTTCTCCACATTATGCTCTGTCTTGTCGATTTCCCACCTTGGCAACTTTCTTTCCTTTTGGTTAGAGTGTTCCTCAAACCATAGTCACAAGGAATGGCCATTTTGAGGCCTTTGTTCCCCGTTCCCATTCCTACTTGCCGTTCCGTGTTTCAAATGTGAGTATCCGTAACAGGGAATGGCATTTCATGCCCATCGCCGTTCCCCGTTCCCTATTCCAATTTCCCGTTTTGGGTAACTATGCCTCGAAAACAGCTGAAGGGGGGTCTCTACATTATACTCCTTGTCTCGTCTCATGCTAATACACTTGATTTCCCTATCTAAGTGGTGATTGCCATTGATAAGCTATGGGACACTCCTTTTTTGTCACTTCCAATATAACTTTTCAGTGACTTGTTCCACAGTTGGCCAATCCATCAAGCTTCAGCTTTGCTATGAGACTTTATCCTTGCATCTCAGCCTTGGTCATCATCACAATGACGTTGTATGCGTCGCCATGTTGTGGGTTCGGCACTCATTCCGTCAGGTTTTCTTCTTTTCCATACAAGGTTGCATACCTGACCCCGTGTTCCCATACCCTACATACCTTACGTATTTTATCAATCAATTCGTCTCACACATCACATCTTTTAAAATTAGAAAAGGTATGGCGGTACAACCATACTTTACACTTCAAGTTTTGATGGCATCATTGTAGCATCACTTGCATTGTAGCGTCATTTGACATATACGTTCCATGTATGCACTTTACCTAAAGCTTTATCTTTGATCAACAATCTACAAATAAAATAATCTTGTGCATTTTTTTCAATACATTGCCACCTTACACGTGGCCTAGGGGGCTCTTTGTCCTTTTTGTTTTAGCATTCGTAGAGTTTTTGTCACAAAATGATGACGTGGCAGTATTGCCCAGATAGAGGGGTGCTGACGCGACAATAGACAATACGGATTTTCGGAATATGCACTGACAAGGGAACTGACTTCCCTGGTTACTTGAGCCGAAAATCCTCTTTTGCGAATGCAAGAAAACAAAAAAAGCTTGTACACTTCAAAGGATTGTCCAGTTCGTTCTCATCTTCTTCTAACAGCTCGAACAGCTCATCCTCTTCTGACTCGAGTGATGAGGATAGAAAGGGCAAGAAATGACGAAAGAACCAGAGATTGGGAAAGATCAAGAAGGCCAAGAAAAGCGGATCCTGACACTTTTTTGACAGTTCTAATGAGGATTCATCCTCTTCTGAGAGTTCGGACACCGATGACCATATGTTTTACTAAAAAAGGAAGCACTTTTACAAAGCCAACCAATAAGACTTTCTCCAAGACAAGGGCAAAAGGAATTCAAAGAGGGTGGAGAGGCAGTAAAGTTTGAATACTTTTCAAGGTTTCGAGATGCTCCCAAGGCTTTAGTCTTTATCCAACATAGCATTTTTTGGAGGCCGCTGTACAGAGCACTCCAAGATTAGACGGGCAACATCCTTTTTGAGAGTCAATGCACGGACATGGTGGTCCACTCTTTTGTTAAGAAAAGAAGCACCGACAAAGTGGTTGAAGATTTTCTTCATGGCTCACTCAAGAATACAAACGAGACGTGATTACTTACTGGAATCATCTTCGGATGGTCAAGGCTTCTAGAACCCTTGGACACTTACTATGAGAGATTTTGGGATGTTTTCCTACCTGTTTCATCCTTTAAGAAGATCAGTTTCAAGCAGCAAATCGAGTGGTTTTGTTGTGGACTTCCCAAAGAGACCCGAGATTATTTCCATTAGCAGAAGTCCGAGTTTTTACAACAAATAATGGGACATGCTAAGTGGGCATTTTCTATGCATTCGGGTAACTTGGCTTATCCACCAAATGAACCTTCATCAACAAGTCATAACAGAAGCAGATGACAGAGAGATACATGATCTCGACTGACAGAAGAACAGAAAGACGAATATTTCAAAGCGGGAAAGTGTTTTGAATGTCGAGAACAAGGACATATCTCTGCACAATGCCCCAAAAAGGCACAAGAATGAGAATGATTGATAGATTGAAAATATAACTGGGCGAGGAGATACTCGTTCCAAAACAGATATTAGATAGAAAATTACGGATGAACTGGCATTGTGTTTTTGTTTTGTGAATTTTTGAATGAATAAAGTAGGACTTTTTTAAGATGATTTTGATGAAACTGATGTTGTATGGGAGATCCTACTTTTAATGAACAGATAACAGGCAGAGTTACAGGGGAACGCCCCCTAGCCCTCGTTCCGGCGTTCCGGGGGGCAGTTCCCTTCCCGAACATTCCGAGACGTCCCGGAACGTTTGACGTTCCGGGTGGCCAGTGCAAACCGGACCGGCCATTCCGGAACGTTCCGGAACGTCCCCGGAACGTTCCGGAATGCCCCTGGAACGGCCAACGGCTACAAACAAATTTGGCAAAAATTGAAAAAATTGAAGTAAATGTTTGGGCTTTGTTTTGAAGTGTGCAAGGCCTCAAGGACTCATAAAATGCACCCCCCTCCCCCTTTCTCTCCACAAGCTAATCCTCAAGGCTCAAGCTCTCTCCCTCTCACACTCTCAAGATCTCTCCCTCTCAAGACTCGCTCTCTCAAGGCTCAAGGCTCAAGGTTTCACACCTTCAAGCTCTCTTCCTCTCCCTCCCACTCTCTCAAATCTCTCCCTCTCCCTCTCTCTCTCCCTCTCTCTCTCTCTCTCTCTCTCTCTCTCTCTCTCTCTCTCACATCATCATCTAGTCATAGCAAGGTTGAATGGTCTTCAAAACGAGTTTTTTGTGAGTATTAGAGTCAAAGCACTCTAATACTCCTTGTATTTAAACACAAGGAGCTAAAAATGCACTATTTGGGTGTTTTTTATACCTCCCGTTCCGCGCCGTTCCCGTTCCGGACCCCTAGCCGTTCCCCCGTTCCGCAAGGATCCCATCGCCGTTCCCGTTCCGCGTTCCGGTTAACTATGATAACAGGATCGAGAATGCGATGATGATGATTTCGGAGCAATGACAGTTCTAGAATGAACCCGATAACGATAAGAATCATGATGAATGATTTTATGGAAATGTCGTGAGTGCATCAAGAGTTCCCACGAGATGAGATGGCCATACAACTAGAACTGAATGATTGAAACACTCTATTCAGTATGAACTCAATGTATGATTGATGGATTGGAATTCCCAGAAGATTACTCGCACATGGCTGTGTTTGAGTGAAGATGGAATGATTGACGAAATGAATGCAACATTTCGGTCTCAAGAAATCTATGGACAAGAAACATTCCTAGGCTACCTAAACCCTGGAAGTAGGAACAGCTTGTCCACATGCACATAAGGTTAGCACGTGACTCAAGTGTAACAGAGAGAGAGAGAGAGAGAGAGAGAGAGAGAGAGAGAGAGATGTGTCAGAGCAAGATGCCCCTTTACATAGTTGGTGACTCTGAATTGCCACTATAGGCGCCCTCATTTGGGTATTTCTTTATCAATTGAATTCTTCTCGTACAAGGAGTGGGAGCACTGAAAACCGAGAGTTTGTGCTCAAACAATCACGCAGCGTCAATATGCAAGTTCTGTGTGTGCAAGTGATGCCCCAACGGGTTGCTTTTACAGGCCCAAAAGACCTGCAACAATAGCACGTTCCCAAAAACCAGGGGTGCTCCCAAAACAGACCCCCCCCCCCCTCCCTCTCTGCTTTCTCCCCTAAAAAGAGAGAAGAAAATTACTTTTTTTATCTTAATTTAAAATTCTGCTTTAGAGACAGAAAACTCGTTGAGACCTTGAGTTTGTACAACAGTTTGACGTCGCCTTCTCTTGAGAGAGGTTTTCAAAACTTTCCAGGGAGCGAAAGGCGGCATCTTACTTGAAAGGAACTGGGATACTCGTTTGCCAGTGTCTTCGTTTCTGAAGATTACTTTGAAAGACCAAATTGAGCGGTTTTGTTGTGGTTTGCTAAAGAGATTCAAGACTATGCTTTACACCAAAAGTCTGACTCCATTCAGAGACTTATGGGACATGACTAAGCAACGATTTGGAATGCATGCCGGCTCATTGACTTATGCGACGGACATGATAGTCTCCACCTCAAAAAGGCAAGAGTCTGCCCCAGTGAAGAGAACCAATCAAGGGAACCGGATGACAACTCATCACCGGATTCTGGAGAATCAAAGGGTTCCGACGAACTAAGGGAACCAGATGCAAGTTCATCAAGGGATTCCAAAGAAAGAGGAATCAAATGATAGTGCGTCTTAAAGTTCCGATGATTGACATTGACGTGCCAATGAACAAGGGAAGCGAAAGACGCTACCCGCAGGTCCTAGGGCACAAGGAAAGAAAGGAAAAAGGGAATCAACTGGTAGATCAGAACGTTCCCCGAACCCAGGATAGGATTTTTGAAGCAGATCAATATGATCTAGATCTAGAAATTGCTTTTGCCAAGGTGCACAGGCTCTTGAGAAGTCTCAAGCACGGCTTAAGAAGGCAGCCGACACGATTCGACGCGACTTGCAACTGCAGGAAAATGATTTAGGTGCTCATCCGGTTTGAGAAGGCACGCCTTCGGAAACAAAAGAAAGAACAAACGAAAGAATGAGATAATGATTTTGGAGCAGTGACAGCTCCCGAATGAACCTGCAGTGAAAGAGAGAGAGGAGATACTTGTTCCGAAACAGATACTGGCTTTCCACGACAGGAAAGAGAAAGGTAAAGTGAACGATGGTTCTTAGTCAAGAACCATCGAGCTTTAAAGTGCGAAATGGATGGAGGACGACCTTGCAGATACTCCTCGGTTACTGGAACTTTACCTTGATATTTTCGGTCTAAGCTTTGTCTATTCCAAAAGATCCTGGAGTTCAGCAAGGTTGAATCTGGTGCAGTCGGGATTGCACAAGAGGGGAGTTACTCCACTCCTTTGTCACAGATTACCTAAATATGATTAAAGTCGCTGATTTTCTTTTGAATTTCAGGGATACATAACGGCTGGTTAGTATTCTGTTGGATTACTTTATGAGAGAAGTACTTCGAAATGGGATCCTCGGCAAAGATTTCTTGCACACGGTAGTGCTTGAGGCGAATGACTACTTGCACACGACAATGCTTGCGTCGAAAATCTTTATAAACATGATCGCAATATGGGATTAGTTAATCCGACATCAAGTGAGGTCTGAGATGGATCTAGATGCGATTACAAAATACGTTGCTTGCAGTCATGGTCTGAGATTTGAAATGAATTTCTATGTGATGTGATTTAAATGTGCTCTTTTATGTGAGTCGTTTAGAGTGCATGTTTGAAGACGAAATGACTGCAACAATTCTGTCTGGTCGTCCGAAGAGATGTGATGGAACGGATAGTAACAAAACTTTAGTCAATCAAGACATCCGTGAGATCTGTGTAGATCTAGAAGTGATTGTTAAGTACCTTGCCGATAGATCTTGATTCTCATCGAGATCTCGACGGAAAGTAAGGTGGAACCAAACGTAAAATTCTGTACGTATTCAATATGTAAGGTACGCAGTCCTGTATGGATTGAGGTTTAAGGTACGTAAAAATACACACTATTGGTAAAAATCCCTTAAAAATTAGAAAGCAAATAGGAATTTCATGAGAGAAGCCTACAAATATATCACTCTATATGTCTATATGGCATTAAACATCAATCAAGTGACCTACCATGGTCCATGATACGAACTTGAGACACAATACCATATGTCAATAATAGCAATGGAACTTAAGAGGAGGGAGAAACCACCACCACCACCACAAAAAAAACAAAAAACCATCCACAACAACTGGAAAAAAAAAAGAGTACGGATTCAATCCGTACGGATCCAATCCGTACGTACGTACGGTACAACCTTGACGGAAAGTGATATGATTGTTCAATGACTATCGTCTTTGTACAAGTGTTGGATTGGTGTTGTCTAGTGCGTCAATACTTAGAGTCAGTGTCTACTGAACTAGTTTCTGGCTTATGTCTGTTTTGCAGGCGTAATAGGGGGCGATTACCATTCTTTCAAGAGGGGGGTATGTCACAAAATGATAACATGGCATGACCCTACGGACGGACTCATGACGTGGACACTATGAACTGATGACGTGGACAAGTTATACGGACCTATTGACGTGGCACAATACGGACATCCGCTTTTTGCGCTAACATGCTGACGTGGCCACTATATGGATTTCCGCAATTTGTGCTATTGCTTTTTGCTGGTAGATTTAGAGTCAAAAGCTTTTGAGACTCAATTGCTTTTGAGTTTAACTACTTTTGGGGCTCTTCTTTCGGCATCCCTTGTAAGAATAAGAGGAGCCCAAGGGCCTCACTCTGCACGACATCTCGACGCAGAGTCTGAGAGCTGAGGACCCGCGGGAGTTGTAATTTGCTCAAAGACTAATACAAAAAGAAATACCGAAAGGGGCGCCAGTCTTTGGGGCCAATACCTCTAGGCACGGAACTACGTCAGCCCGTCTCTCTCTCTCTCTCTCTCTCTCTCTCTCTCTCTCAAAGTTCAGTGATTATGAAGTTTCTGCTCGTGTGTTGCTATTGATTTCTCACTGGGAGAGGCCGGTTACAAGAATTCTGCAACCCTTGGAGTGCGAGAAGGAGCACAAGAATCCAGATCTTGCAACTTCAACATGGCTTCCCCTTGCTTGAGCGCCTGCGACGATATCGACCAAAACCAACTATTTGCTATGGATAGTAGATCAACCATCGAGTTAGCGGCCTATGCTCAACCAAAGTTCTAAAAGAAACCGGTAAATTATTTGGCTCAAGATCGTGACACCAAAAGCAAATGCAAGAGTTCACTAGAGGACAACGGCAAAGGCACGCTTGACAAGGATGGCAGTACCAGTACTCAGTTAGCTGCCTCGATACCCACCACGAGGTCCAATCACAGTTGTTCTAATTGTAACTTGATGCTTTGTTTGGCTCGAGAGTTTGAAGCCAAAGACAAAAGCACAAACTCAAAGATAGACAAAGACAAAGGCAAGTTGGATAGAGATTACAGTAATAAAGATTTGACAGAGGAGATTAGCATGGCACATGTGGCGGCGGCCACAGTTGTTACAGACTTGGGTACCCCAAGTTGGAAATCTAGCACGACACACAAGAAAATTCCTTATTTGTGCCCAGAGGTGTTGGCCCCAAAATCGGGTGCCCCTTTCGGTATTTCTCTTTATATTAATGCTTGAGCAAAGTACAACTCCCAAAGGACCTGTGCTCTCAGACTCTCCATCCAGATGCTCTACAGAGTAAGGCCCCAAAGGTCTATTTATTCTTACAAGGCATGCTCCAAAAGCAAAAAATTCAAAAGCAATTCATCCCAAAAAGCATCTAGTCTAAAATCTGCCCCCAAATAGCAGTCAAGGCATATGGCGGAAATCCGCACACCAACCACGTCAGCATGTCAACGCTATTTGCAGACAATCCGTATAGCAGCCACATCATCAGTCAATACAATTTGTGGGATCTCCGTAGGGCTTGCCACGTCATCTCATCCTGCCCATGTGGTCGTGCCACGTCATCAATTTATGACATACCCCCCTCTTGAAAGAATTGTGATCGTCCTCAATTACGATAGCAAAATCAGACATAAGCCATAAACCAGTTCTATAGACACTGACTCTAAGTACCGACGCTATAGACGACACAAATCCAACACTTGTACAAAGACGACAGTCACATCACATTTAGATCATATCACATAGGATCCATTATGATCTAGGATCATGATTCCTGGCAACGTATTTAGCAATTGCATCTAGATCCACACCAAACCTCACTGATGTCGGATTAACTAATCCTTATTGCAACCATGTCCATAGATTTCTCGAGACCGAAGTGCTGCAACTATTTCGCCAATCATTCCATCTTTCAATCCTGTACTCAAACACGATTTCATGTGTGAGTAATCATTTCCGGAAATTCCAATCCATCAATCAGACACTGAGTTCATACTGAACAGAGTGTTTCATTCATTTAGTTCTAGTCATCTTTTCACTGTGTGGCCATCTCATCCCTCGAGAACTCTTGATGCTCTCACGACAGTTCCATTCAATCATCCATCATGATTCAAAATTCATAGCAAGTTCTTCGAAAAACATTGATTTCATACATAAATCTGAATCATCTTTTGAAAAGTCCTATTTCAAAGTACTGAACACGGTGTTTCAATCATTCAGTCTAGTCATCTCATCTGTCCAAAAGTCTTGATGCACCTAGATCCCTATGTAGCCATCTCCTCGACGTCAAATAGTCAAATGACAGTTGCCGCCACTAGCTTCAACCAGAGAGAGACTTGTGAGTGGTAGAGAGGGGAAAACAATGCTCCATAATTAATTTGGACCCTTGTGTTGGAGTTCAAGTTATCAGTCTTTGGACCCGTACGTCAAGATTCAAGGCACATGCATATGGCAGGGAACCAATTAGACATATCTAAAACACTATGGATGAGTGCACCAATCCATTGTTGTTGGTCGAATTATGGACAGGATGTGTTTCAAAGTTCATTATCCAGAAAGTATTTTCGGACGTGATGTGTTCACAGTTCACAAATGGGAATTTTTGGACGTAGTGTAGTCTACAGCTCAAAGTTTCTAAAAGGCAACCGATGCTCAAGATGGCATCATTCTCAAGTACAAACTTGAGGGTAGCATAACCGAGGTATATCCAGTATCACGGCTGGTGCTAGGGTGTCCATGGTAGCTTCTTCATCGACTTGGTCTCACTATTGATGTCCGCTATGAGCTACACAGAGGGTGTTAGAGTTTTGGCATCTCAAGTGAACTACCCATTGTGATCCCATTATTTAGTTTGGCTTTTAGGTATTTATTTTACTTATTTGTCAAAGTCTAGGTAGGGCAATTCACTGAGGTTGCTATATGAGCAACCCTCAGCCCCCATTGTATTATCATCATTTCATTGCCAAGGTTGGTTGGTTCACAGTATCTCTTTCTCTCTCTCTCTCGTGTATTCTCCCCGCTTGTGTACGATTCTGCATTGTCCACACTCCGAGCTTGTATGAATCAAAGATTGCCACCATAGTGGATCTCCAAATGGCATAGTCGCCATTCAATTGCCAATCAATAGAGAAAGGTAAAAAGGGTAGGGAACTTGATTGGTTGATCATTAGAACTGGGACCAATCTCCCCATTTCTCGTGACTTGTTCCTCCATCATTAACATAAAGGCGGGACATAAAAGGCAAAACTATAATAAGTAGAGACTTTGACCCCGAGGAAACCTAGCAATAGGAATCCTACCTCAGCCTGCCAGGTGGGCACAATCAACATGGCTAGTACCGCCAAGAAGGTACATCTACCTCGGATACGACCAAGCACAACCACAAAACAACCCTCACTTCCTACACTGCTCCCCAGAAATACTAGAGCCACCTCCAGATAGAAGATGTAACACTAATAGAAACAAACCCTAAGATGACCCTCAAAACTCCCAACACCTACTTACAACTATCGTCAACAATTCCAAAGCATGCACTTGTTAAAGTGTATAGCATCTAAGTGAATAGCCCAATGTGATCCCAATATTTATTTTGGCTTTAGGTAGTTATTTTACTTATTTGGCAAACCCTGGGTAGGGCAATTTGCTAAGGTGAGTATATAAGCACACCTAGGCCCCATTGTATAATCATCAATTTCATTGCCAAGGTTGGTTGGTTCGAAACTAACTCTCTCTCTCTCTCTCTCTCTCTCTCTCTCTCTCTCTCTCTCTCTCTCTCTCTCTCTCTCTCTCTCTCTCTCTCTCTCTCTCTCTACACGCTTCCGCATCGACTTTGACGTGGTATCAAAGCTCTTGGCTCGTTAATCTTAACAGACTAGCACGATCTTGGGAGACAAGCACGCATTGAAGAAGAGAGAAAGAAGAAGAGGACTTTCAATCTTTGGTAGTGTTTTTGCAATGGCCTTTTGATATGCATCAATAGTTCTCACAATCTCCTACGACGGCATTTTGAAACGATACACCGGCAACGAGGAAACGCTTTTTGAAACGCACATGAAGCAACGGCGGCATTCTAAAACGCTGGGCCAGAGGAGCCCCTTGGGCAACGCCTTCAAGGGTGTGTTGAAACACAGCGTTGAAGGAGATTGCCAAACTCGATGGCATTGAAGCTTTCACCTTCCAACTACATCTTGAGACACTAACAATTTGTGGGCTCTTCGATAGGAGAGAGGGGTCTCTTTCATAAGCTTTCGGCTTGATGTGAGAGCACAACTTTGAGCGTTTTGAAACGCCTACTGCAAAGGCACATGCAAGCTTGAACGGGCACAAGGATAGCCTCACGTGACTACGATGCCAATGCAGTAAGATCAATATAAATCCATGGCTATGGAAAGTGAATCAAATCAGCACCTAGTCAGCGGCCTATGCACCAGTAAAGTTCTCAAGAAAGCCATCGACTTGTCTCGCTCGGGTATGTGAAGCCAAAAGCAAATGCACGAGTTTGCTAGAGGACAGAGGAAAACGCAAGCTTGACAAGGACAGTAGTGCCAGTGCCAGTGCTCAGTTAGTTGCCTCGATACCCACAAGGTTTGAGAGTCGTCGTTATAAATGTGAGAAGACGCTTTTTCGGCTCAAGAATACAAAGCCAAAGGCAAAAGCAAGAACTCACAAGAGGACAAAGGCAAAGGCAAGCTGGACAGAGATAATGATGATAAAGATTTGACAGAGGAGATCGGCATGGCACACGTGGTGGTGGCCACGACACCAAATTTCTAGTCAGTTGGCGGTTGCCGCAACTATGTTCAGTCAGGGAGAGGCTTGTGAGCGACAGAGAGGGGCAAATAGTGCTCCCTCCAAATACTTTGGACCCATGTGTTGGAGTCCAAGTTATCGGTGTTTGAACTCGTGCCAATGCGAAGTATATAAAACACTATGGATGTGCGCGCCAATCCATTGTTGTTGGCTAGATTATGGACAGGATGTGTTTCAAATTTCATTATCTAGGAAAGTTTGGACATGATGTGTTCACCGTTCACGAATGGGGATTCTTGGACATAGTGTGGTCTACAATTCAATTTTCTATGAGGCAACATCGCTCAAGATGGCATTCTTCTAAGGTAGACAATGATCTTAAAAAAAAGAGGCAAGAACCTCCTCTGTGTTCAATGCCACCACGAAACGTTTCAGCCTCAAAATAACAATTTTTCTAAGACTAAAGCAAAGAATACGGAGCCTCTAAGGATTGTTATTCAAGCTCTAAGGAAAAAGCATCTCTACTAATCATTGCCAAGGAGTAAGTTCTTCTTGAGGAGATTCATGCCTTGGGACAAACAATCTCAAAACACGGAGTTGTAAGAAGCCACATAAGGTAAAGCTAATACCAAACTGCCCCAAGCCTGCATAAAACTTGTACCTTTTTCATTGTAGAAGGTCCCTCAGATTCTTTACAGAAGATTACCTTAGGCTCCACATGGGTAAACTAAGGGCGCTTACAGACCGAAACAAGCCTGCCCAATATGTTTTGGGATGGGCGCGCATGCGTTACGGACCACGTCCGCTGCCCATCTGGTGCAAAGACTGAGCTGGCATGTGTGCAGCCAATCATCAACCGATCGCAGCCCCTGCCCAAGCTTGGACAGGGGGTCTCCGCTGCCCAGCACCTTGTCCACCCCGGTATACCTGCAGCCAATCGTGCTCCGCCTCTTGGATTTCACGCACACACACGACCCTGCTGCCCAAGTTTGGGCTGCCGATGTGTAAGCGCCCTAAGAAGGAAGCAGGACAGATTCAAGTGCAATGTGATGCATGTGGCAGTAGCATTGAAGCATATCTTATGCGAGATGGACACGTGAACACCCTTAATGACCATGCTGCCCTCTATTTTTTAGAATCTCAGAAAGGCCATGCACCCTCCATTAAGAAAGACCAAATTCACTCCTCCAAGAACCACATTTCACAGTTGAAAAAGGTTTTAGAACCTCCAAGAACCACATTTCGCACTAGAGAAAGTAATAACAACATTCTAGTCCCCTCTCTCTCTCTCTCTCTCTCTCTCTCTCTCTCTCTCTCTCTCTCTCTGTGTGTGTGTGTGTGTGTGCGCACTCATACATGTGCTTACCAGGACAAATTTGTTGTTGCAGCCAGGACGTTTGGGTGCATCATCGTCATCGTGGACGATATCACCACAGACTGCAAGATGGGGGGTCAATAGGAGCAGAAGCAGGCAAAAACCAAGACCTGCGAATCGCGCAGGAAGTTGCATAGCTGAAAATTGTAAACAGATCTTCACATTTCGGCCAGGAATCGAACCCACAAAAGCCCTTTCTCTGCGACTGCAGGATGAGCGGGGAGGTGCCAAATGACAGAAGCCCTTTCTCTGCGCTAATAAGAGCAGCTAAGGTCGTCGACTTGGTTACAAACTTACAAGCGAGTACGAAGCTGGTGCTGCTAACCTTTACTTTCTCGCTTGGTCGCGCTAGAGAGAGAGAGAGAGAGAGAGAGAGAGAGAGAGAGAGAGATCATTGTTCGTACGATACGGAAACGAGTATCATTACCTTTGGAGTAGAAGGAAAGCGTCATAGCGGGTGGGTATGTTCACACGGAGGGGGGGCACCCGGGGTACCTCATGAGGGAAGGGGACCCTCAGGATTAGAGGGCACATGGTCTTTAATGAAGACACAGTGATGGTGTTGGGGTATAAAGCCCAATGTGGTCGCCGAGCTAAGTGGGCGGACCGCCAGGTATGTACACATATTCTTTTGTAAAAACCTAATAAGAACTCACTATGCTCTACACATTACAGTAGAGCGAGTTCACCATATCGTCGTGCTCTTCTTCTCGCACTCTCTCTCGCGTCGCACTTCCGCTCGTACTCCTTCAACTGGTATCAGAGCTCAGATCGAGGCTCGGGGCAGCATTTGCAGGTAGCCAGAGTCACCTGCTCAGATTGGAGTGAGATTCGACAGACGAAGACACGGCCCCAAATCTTGTGGGCAAGCCCAAAGGGCTTGGTGTTCTCAGAATTTCATTATGAGGTCATCTCGGCCACCGTTCGGCTTCGACAAAGATCTGCGCAGGCCATTTTCGACTACGTGGTCTCGGCGAGTGCAAATCCGACTCTGCAATTTTGGGGTTTCGGCCTACGACTGCAAGTGCTGAGGATATCTGCACTTCCAGAGTGCTGATTTGTGGCTATCTACACAACGAAGAACGGCTTACAGTTCTTGGAGGCATGTCACATACGACACGGGCGCATCTACACATAGACTGTAGGCGACATTCACTAGTTCATCAGGTAGCTTGTGTTTGCTGCTTGATATTCCAGATTTCATCCTGACATTGCAGGTACTTCCACATGGGATGTATTGTCAGAGATGATGTATGTCTGTTAAGGGTTTGCTGGCTGTGAGTCACGCAGCAAACAACTGCCGCAGCGGTTACAGCATATAGTGGGAAATTTGTGGATGTTGTTGGGATCGGAGAGCACACACACAGAGAGCCAGCACGAAGAAGGAGATAGACGCAGTGTGTGGCGGGGCGGTACTCACACTACAATGTGTAGTTATGAGTATAGTTATTATGAATGAGTAAATGAATGGCTGTACATGGGCGGCTGAACAACGGGCAGCCGGGCACACGGGCCTTTAACCCAACAATCTCCCACTTAAAGGCAGTGTGCCTTTAAAGTGGCCAAAGTACAGCAAAAGAAGTCAAGCCATACCCATCAGCGATCTACAGTGTGCAAACCACTGTGAGGCTAACGACTTCGTGAGTAGATCAGCAGGGTTATCGTCAGTGTGTACCTTGACAAGCTCTATGCACTTGTCCTCTAGCACCTCTCGTATGAAGTGATACCTCACCTCAATGTGCTTTGTCTTCGCATGGAAGACAGGATTCCGTGCCAACGCTATGGCACTCTGGCTATCACAATGTAGAATCGGAGCATCACCAGCCATACCAAGATCTCCCACTAGTCGTGAGAGCCATACGGCCTCCTTGGCAGCCTCAGTGGCAGCCATATATTCAGCCTCTGTAGTGCTCAAAGCAACGCATGGCTGTAAACGTGATGCCCACGAAACCGGTCCACCTGCAACTGTGAACACATAGCCGCTAGTAGACTTCCTCGAGTCCACTGACCCTGCATAGTCTGAATCTGTATATCCGCAAACAGACATATCCTTCTCACCATAACATAGGGACAACTCTGAAGTCCCTCTCAAGTATCTGAGAATACCTCTCACTGCATCCCAATGATGCTTGCCCGGGTTAGACATGTACCTGCTAACCACACCAACTGCATGAGCAAGATCTGGACGCGTAGCCACCATGGCATACATCAAGGAACCAACAGCTGACGCATAGGGAATATGAGACATCTCTGTAGTCTCCAAATCTGTCTGCTGGCAGTCATCATGGCTGAGTTTTACATATGGAGGCAACGGGGTACTAATGGCCTTCCCCCCTTCCATATGAAAACGCTCAAGCACCCTGTCAATGTACTCTTTCTGACTAAGAAAGAGCATCTTGCGAGAACGATCACGAGTGATCCGCATACCCAAAATATGACTGGCATCCCCAAGATCCTTCATGGAAAAGGTGTCATGTAGCCTATGTTTCAAGGCATCCACATCAGAAATACACTTCCCTGCGATTAGCATGTCATCCACATACAAATCCAAAACAATAAGACTACCATCTGCAGCCTTGCGAGTATAGAGGCATGGGTCCTCATAACTGCGTACATAACCCAATGAACTCATGAATGCATCAAACTTACGATACCATTCACGAGATGATTGCTTCTGCCCATACAAGGTCTTAAGAAGCCGGCATACCATCTTCTTTGAACCATGAATAACAAACCCACTTGGTTGCTCCATGTACGAATCCTCGTGCAAGTCCGGATGTAAGAAAGCTGTCTTTACATCCATTTGCTTCAACTCCATGTCTTCTGTAGCTACCAAGGCAAACAACATACGCAAAGTAGACATCTTCACCACTCGGGAGAAGATCTCATCAAAATCAATGCCCTTCTGTTGCTTGAATCCTTTAGCCACAAGCCTTGCTTTGTACCTAGGCTTTGCATCCATTGAACACAATTTTATCTTGTAAACCCACTTGCATGGTAGTGCCTTCTTACCCTTTGGCAAAGGAGTAAGCTCCCAAGTTTCATTTTGGATCAACGAATCCATCTCTGACTGCATAGCCTGCTCCCACTTGAGCTTGTCAACACTAGACCTGGCCACATCATAACATGATGGCTCCCCGCAATCAGTCAACAATACATAATCCATAGAAGGCACAAAACGCTGAGGCTGTCTTGCACGCCGCTCTGAACGCCTCAAAGACTGTGCAGGAGGTGCATCTGGCTGTCCCACATCTACATGATCTCCCAACAAGGGCTGATCTGGTTGTCCCACATCTACATGATCTCCCAACAAGGGCTGATCTCCCACTTGAGGGTCAATGGGCTGCCCACGAGTAGCCATGGGACCATTATACCGATGACCATCCTCCTCAAATATCACACGCCGAACCTCAACCGTTCGCGGTGATGATCTATACATAGAGTCCTCATGAAAAACAACATCATGGCTGCGCACAATCTTCCTGTCAATAGGATCCCACAATCGATAACCCATCTCACCAGAGCTACCATAACCCAAGAAGATACATCTCTTGCTCTTTGGATCCAATTTGCTGCGTTTTGCCTTAGGTACATGTACATAAGCTTCACAGCCAAAAACACGAAGGTGACCATACGAAGGTGGCAAACCTGTCCATACCTCTTCAGGCACTTTGAAGCCCAAAGGAACACTAGGTGAACGATTTATCAAATGCACAGAAGTGGCAACAGCTTCAGCCCAAAATCCATTTGACAAACCAGCCATAGAAAGCATACTACGGACTTTTTCCTGTATAGTCCTGTTCATGCGCTCTGCCACACCATTTTGAGGAGGTGTATAGGGAGCACTAAGCTCGCGCCGTATACCCTTCTCAACACATAATGTTGTGAAAGCATGAGACATAAATTCACCCTCATTGTCCGTACGTAAGCACTTCAACTTACAACCTGATTGGTTCTCAACAAGAGCCAACCATTGCTTAAATATATCAAACACCATATCCTTCTTACGAATGGGGTATGCCCATACCTTCCTGCTAGCATCATCAATGAACGTAACAAAGTACATAGCACCTCCAAGAGAAGCATTGGGCATCGGCCCACATACATCATTATGCACCAAAGCTAGCTTTTCCAAAGATCTGTGTGGAACACTTTTCTTATGGGAAGACCGAGCATGTCGACCATAAAGGCAATGCTCACAAAACTCAAAACCACCAAAATCTGAAACGGGAATGTAATCCGCACGTGCCAACAACTTCAAACCTTTTAGTGACATATGCCCCAAACGCTGATGCCATAAAGAAGCAGGAGGTTGCTCAGTGATCCCCACAATGTGATCAGCCACACTAGCTACACAAAGGGAATACAACGTATTCCTCTTAGCACCTTTAACCAAAACAAGGCTGCCCTTAGTGATCTTCCAACCTCCATCACCAAAAGATACATTGAAACCAAGTGAATCCAACTGACCCACACTAATCAAGCTTTTTGCAAGAGCCGGCACATGACGCACACGCTGCAAGACAAATGTAGTAGAGTTTGGCATAGCCAAATGAATATCCCCAATGCCATGAATCTGCATAGAACGCCCATCGGCAATCCTGACAGTACCTGTGCTCGAAGCATCATAGTCATGAAACCACGACCTATGAGGCGTAACGTGAAAAGAAGCACCACTGTCAATGACCCAATCCATAGGCATACTACGCTCATGAGTGAGAAGAAAAGCGTCATCAAAATAGGATGCAAGCAACACATCACCAAGCTCTTCACTAGTAGCACTAGTCGGAGCACATACATGGTCATCTTGAGAGCTACACTCTCCCTGTGTTGCATTTAACTCCTCAATCTTGACATTGGATTTAGGCTTGTCCTTAGCATCATGGTCTTTCTTCTTACCATCTCCATTTTCCCTTTTCCACTTGTAGCAATCCTTTTTGAAATGGCCTTTTCTACCACAATGAAAACATTCCACATCCTTTTTACTTGTGCCTGCACGGGACTTGCTTCTAGATTTACCCCTGTTGGACTTATACTTGTCCATAGTCCTGCCTCTGACAACCATTGCACTAGAAGACTTACTACCTGCATTATTCTTTCGATTAATCTCTTCCGTGAGAAGACTAGACTCCACATTAGTACTTGTCAACTCATTCGCAGGAACCGAGTTACTTATGGCTGTCCTAAATGTGTCCCATGACTCAGGCAACGTGACAAGTAAAAACATAGCTTTTACATTTTCCTCAAACGTAATTTCCTGCGTAGCAAGTTGGCTGAAAATTGTATTGAAATCATTCAAATGCGCATTCATGGAAGCACCTTCCTCCATTCGCAAATCAATAAGCTTTTTAATCCAATACACCATAGAAGCAGCCGAATGCTTATCATACATATCGCAAATCCGCTGCCAAAGCTCATAAGCTCCACCCTGTGCATCTTTCACATTGTAATAAACAGACTTTGAAAGGGAAAGCCTAATGGTAGACCTGCACATCTCATCCAACTCCTCCCAATCATCCCTCTCCATGTTCTCTGGCTTAACTCCTTGCAACTTTAGAGGTCGAATCTGTTTCTTCTGCACCAAGACATCCCAAATCTGATCTTTCCAATATGAGAAGTTAGCACCATCCAACTTCTCAATATTGAAAACTGTGTCCTCTTTAGTGCCCATTACAACAAGAATGCAACAATGAGAAACCTGTAACCAACCAACAAACTGCCACAACAAAGTAGTGTTGCAAATCTGACAACACCTGCTGCTCAATCAAAGAGCAAACGCATAGAGTATAAATCAGCCCATAATATGGTCAAAAAACGTACGTAGAAATCCACAAACAAATGCATAAACCCGTGACACCTGTAACTCAACCGGCCTAGGCAAACTGTGCCACAAAATGCATCAACAATGAGCTGTCATAGAGGCATAAACATACTCCATGTCTGAATAACCACAATAGAGACATAAGCTGACCAAGCTTACACAAATCCGTGAGCATAAATGGATCCAAGTGAGCATATAACCAATGCACAAGCTCAACGAAGTCCAATCTCTATTGTCAACCAAGTACCTATCCGTACTCAAACCGCAACACTGCAAGCAAGAGCAAACCCGCTCTATGTATAAGTGAACCAAATCTCCACAATATCATGCATAAAGAGTGTCTGTCAAACTGCCATATCCACATCCATCAACATACATAGATGATGTAAACCTGTAGCTCAAGAACACGCATAAACAGACTGCCCAGAAGAGTAGAAGCTCCCACTCAAACCACAACCATATACATGGTTGTCCCACAGTCAAAATACATGTTTTGTAACCACAGAAGAGACCTGTATCCAAAGCTCCCTGTAACCTGTAACCTGTACCCGTACCTATACTTGTACCTGTACCTGTACCTGCACTTGTACCTGTACCTGTAGTCGAAGAAGACAATGTCGCCAAAACTCCCACTCTTTCTGTGTGTATGAGGCCACTCCAAGAAGAGGCTACACACTCTCAAATGAGCTGTGGGCTCACGTAAGTGGGAGACACTACAACAATGGCACCTGTAATGGCTATGGAAGCTCTGGCAGCAGAAAACTACCAAAGAGAGCTGAAAAACGCAGCTCCTAGTCTGTAGCTCGGATGGGATTTCTAATGGCACGAATGGCTCCGAAAGGGGGGTTAACCTCCAGGACGCCTGCTGAAAATACTCGCGGAGTGCTGAACCTTCCAATGCCAAGCTCAGAAAAACCTTCTGCTCTTTTGAAATGCGCGCGTGCGCGAAACCGAAAAACGGCAATGAAACAGCAGCAAGTTTCAACACACTCAACAATGATGATGAAGCTCTCAATGCTCTCACTACCAAGCTCTGATACCACTTGTTGGGATCGGAGAGCACACACACAGAGAGCCAGCACGAAGAAGGAGATAGACGCAGTGTGTGGCGGGGCGGTACTCACACTACAATGTGTAGTTATGAGTATAGTTATTATGAATGAGTAAATGAATGGCTGTACATGGGCGGCTGAACAACGGGCAGCCGGGCACACGCGCCTTTAACCCAACAGATGTATGACTTTGTGGGAAGTCTATGTACTGTCAAATTTACTGTAGCCTTTGTTGAGGGTCGAGTGAGGTTTTATTGAGATGGGGGATTCTTGAATGTTGAGATCCTTTCGGTGATACAGGTCTTGGAGCGAACCCTCGAGCACCCTTAGATAGGCAGCTAGGATGTATTGACTGTGAGTTAGACAGTTGGGATTGCATCTTTGCTTTACTGACGTTGAGGCATTGTTGCAGTCTATGCTTACAGGACAATGACAGGACAGTGAGAGACAGTACAGGTGCAGGACAGGTTTACCCACAGCTTACAGTGTTAGAGAGACAGTGGTTTTTTGAGCTGTTTTTTGGTCTGTTTTTTGAGTACACCAGAGCCATTTTACAAAGGAGACTCTGCCGAAATTTATGCAGAATCTGAAGCTTTCTTGGTTCATTTGACAGGTTGATATTGGTTCAGAGGTCAGTTTACAGGGGAAACTCTGCCGAATTTTTCCCAGGAAAGTAAACTATTGTGAAGTGTAGCTATGGTTGGATCACAGGACACTGCTCTTTACAATATCAAGAAGCTGGATGGAACCAATTTCCCATTGTGGAAGAAGCAGATTTGGCACGTGTTGGTAGAAAAGAAGCAGATAAAACCTATAAAGCTCAAGGGGATAAAACCAGAAGATATGGACAAAGATGAATGGAGCGAAATGGATGAATTGGCACTTTCTACCATTATGCTGACTTTGGCAGAAAGCGTTTACTTCAATGTAGCAAACGAGATGTCGGCTTATCAAGCATGGTTAAAGCTGAGTGATCTTTATGAGAAGCAGAGTGCAGCTTCACAGGTATACTGGCTTAAGAAGCTTGTTGACTTGAAGATGAAAGAAGGGACACCTATGTCCAATCATCTGAATGAATTCAACACAATCTACAGTCAATTGTCAGCTCAAGGTGTCAAGTTTGATGAACCTGTTAGAGCTATGTTCCTGTTGATCACATTGCCGGAAAGTTGGGACACTTTTCGCACAGCTTTGAGTAATTCTGCACCTCCAGATGGTTTGAACATAGCAGGTGTAGAAGGAAGTCTGCTTACTGAAGAAACCAATAGAAAGACAATGGACAAAGGCAAAGGAACAGCCTTAGTTGTCAGGGGAAGGACCAAAGAAAAGTACAAAGGTGGAAACAGGAATCAGTCTCGTAGCAAGTCCCGCAGTGCTAAAGGCAAGAGTGACATAGAATGCTACCATTGTGGCAAGAAGGGTCACATGAAAAGAGACTGCAGAGAATGGAAAGCAGAAAAAGGCAAATAGAAAGTTGAAGACCATGGTGAGAAGAACAAGTCCTCAATGAAGATTCAAGAAATAAATGTGACAAACACTGTTGCAGAGGATGACAATCTAGTGTCAAGAGACATCTACTTCTTGAAGAATACAATGGACTCGGCTCTTCTTACAACATCTGATGGAAATGCACTGAGTGACTGGATTATAGACTCAGGGGCATCACTTCGTGTGTCTCTAAACAAGGAGTGGTTTACCTCTTATGTGACCACTAAAGATCATGTTCGGCTAGGCAATGGGCAGACATGTGAGATCTTAGGTGTTGGAGATGTTCAATTGAAGTTTCAGAATGGCTCTTCTTTCACGCTGAAGAATGTGAGACATGTTCCCGCAATTACAAAGAGCTTGATCAGCACAGGTTTACTTGATGATGCTGGCTACGTCACCACTTTTGGACAGAACATGTGGAAGATATCCAAGGGTTCTATGACAGTAGCACATGGAGTAAAGTCTGGAGGACTTTACATGATTTATGTATCAAATGTCTCTAAAAATGTAATCAATGTAACCGAGCAGCCGAACGTTTCTTTGTGGCATAGCCGGTTAGGACATATGTCCAAGAAGGGAATGGAAATCTTGTCTCGTTCTGGTTATTTGCCTGGCTTTTCATTTAATGATTTTGAATTCTGTGAACATTGTCTGTATGGTAAGCAAACACAACAACCACATAAGCATAGAAGCAGTAGAAGAGATACACAGTTGGCACTTGTTCATAGTGATTTGTGTGGACCTATGCCTAACCTATCTCTAGGGGGAGCTTCTTACTTTATGACATTTATAGATGATTACTCGAGGAAAGTATGGGTTTACTTTCTCAAGCACAAGGATGAAGCGTTTAGTGTTTTCAAAACGTTTGTGACACTTATGGAGAATCAGAGTGGCAAGAAACTTAAATGCTTACGCACTGACAATGGTGGAGAGTATGTTTCAAAGGCCTTTCAGGACTTTTGTGAGTCAAAAGGTATAAAACGTGAACTCACTGCTCCTTACAATCCTCCTCAAAATGGTGTTGATGAGAGGATGAATAGGACCATACAAGAGAAGGTCAGAAGTATGTTGTCTAATGCACAACTGCCAAATGGGTTTTGGGCTGAAGCTGTATCAACAGCTGTTCATCTTGTAAATAGATCTCCTAGCAAGGTTTTGCAGAAGGATTCAGTGCCAGAGATGGTATGGTCAGGCAAAATGCCCCTATACAAGCATCTTAGAGTCTTTGGTTGTGAGGCATATACTCACGTTCCAAAGGAATTTAGGAACAAACTTGAGCCAAAGAGTAGAAAGTGCATCTTTCTAGGCTATGGTAATTCTGGTGAGATGGGGTACAGACTTTGGGATCCCGAATCTAGAAAGGTTGTCCGCAGCAATGATGTTCACTTTAATGAATCCAAATATCATTCTAAACCAGAGAGGGTTGAGGAGATTAGAAGAGTTGTCTTCCAAGAAGATGGACCTGCACGTGTAAGACAAAATGTCAGGGCTCAAGAGAAGCAAGGACAAGATAGATTGGAAGAACAGGTTGTGGCTGAGCTTGAGCCACCTATTGTGCGTAGATCTGGACATATCACGCGACCTCCTTATAGGTTTGTTCCATCTATGAACTATGTCATGTTGACTGATTGCAATGAGCCTTCATGTTACAAGGAAGCAGTGCAAATGAAGGACTCCGGGAATTGGCAATTGGCCATGCAGTCAGAGATGACAGCTCTGCATAAAAACCAGCATGGAAGCTAGTTAAATTACCACAGGGCAAAAAGGCTCTACCTTGTAAATGGGTTTACAGGTATAAGATCACTGCTCATGATAGTCAGCCAAAGTACAAAGCAAGGCTTGTTTCCAAGGGCTTTAAGCAAGAACAAGGCATTGACTTTGATGAAGTCTTCTCTCCGGTGGTCAAGATGACTACATTGAGATGCTTTCTTGCATTGGTTGCCATATTAGATTTGGTGTTGCACCAAATGGATGTCAAGACAGTGTTCTTGCATGGTGATTTAGATGTGGAAATTTACATGCAGCAGCCAGAAGGGTTTGTTGAGAAAGGCAAGGAAGATTTGGTATGCCAGTTGTTAAAGAGTCTTTATGGCTTAAAACAATCACCGAGGGCATGGTACCATAAGTTCCACAAGTTTATGCTTTCTCAAGGCTACAAACGTAGTGAGTTCGATCACTGTCTATATACAAAGAAGGCTAAGGATGGCAGTTGGCTCATCCTTATTTTGTATGTGGATGACATGTTGATTGTTGGCAAGCACTTGGAAGAAATTTCAGCTTTGAAGTCAAAGATGGAAAAATCGTTTGACATGAAAGACATGGGTGAGGCAAGTCATATAATTGGTATGCGCATTGAGAGAGACATATCAAAGAAGTTGATTTGGTTATCTCAAACATAGTATATTGACAAGGTTTTGCAACGTTTCAATATGGAGAAGGGAAAGGCATTGAGTGTTCCATTGCCACCATATGTGAAACTTAGCAAACAAGATTGTCCTGTGTCTGAGGAAGAACGGGCTGAAATGGATAAGATTCCATATGCTTCTGTAGTGGGTAGTTTGATGTATGCAATGATTGCTACTCGCCCAGACATTGCATTTGCAGTGGGAGTAGTAAGTCGATACATGTCAAACCCAGGCAAGAAACATTGGGAGGCAGTGAAAGGAATATTGAGATACCTGAAAGCTACAAAGAGTATGCGTATATGCTATGGGAGTCAGGAGGTAAGTGTAAAGGGTTTTACAGACTCAGATTATGCAGGTGACTTAGACAACCGAAGGTCTACGTCAGGGTATGTCTTTACATTGGCTGGTGGAGCAGTATCATGGCGTTCTAGATTACAAGATTGTGTTACTCAGTCTACTACAGAGGTTGAATATGTTGCAGCATCAGAGGCATGCAAAGAATCAATTTGGCTTAATCGACTAGTAACAGATTTGGGAATCAAAGAAGAGATGCCTGTGTTATATTGTGATAGTCAAAGTGCTATACAATTGGCTCGCAATCCAGTTTATCACTCAAAGACAAAGCATGTGGATGTGAAGTATCATTTCATCAGGGAAATGCTCGAGGATAAGCAACTTCAGCTTGTCAAAGTTCACACCACAGAAAATCCTGCTGATCTACTTACAAAAGGACTTCCCTCAGAGAGCTTTGCGCATTTTCGCAAAGCAGTTAGGTGTAGGGTAGTACATCACTTCTCTACATCTCTTGTATAGTAGCTTCTCTCACACTTAAAGTACCACATTGGACTTTAAGTGGGAGGTTGTTGGGGTATAAAGCCCAATGTGGTCGCCCAGGTAAGTGGGCGGGCCGCTAGGTATGTACAAATATTCTTATGTAAAAACCTAATAAGAACTCACTATGCTCTACACATTACAGTAGAGCGAGTTCACCATATCGTCGTGCTCTTCTTCTCGCACTCTCTCTCGCGTCGCACTTCCGCTCGTACTCCTTCAGATGGGATACATGGCGGAGAGCTAGACGTGCATGATGCGAGGTCGGCTCGGCTGTCGGAGGTGTCCAAGTTTACCTTTTTTGTTCTAGTTACTTTTGTACGTGTCCAAGGTTACTTAATAATGCACTTGTTTCCCATCATGATCACCACACGCGCATGGGAGGGTTGGATAGGCCACACGCCTTAGATGGCTCCCGCCAAGGTTCAAATCCCACAAGAGGTACTTAGTGCCACATTTTTTTCAACCCTCCAACACCCTGAGATTTACCCTCACAGTTGCCCACCATGGCTCCCACCGCTTCACTTTATTTAATAGCCCGTGGGCTTTAGCGTCGAGGGGGAGGGATGAACAAATATAACTTGATCATAACATCATAAGTAGATGTTTACGTTTTTAAGTAATGAGCTTAGTGAGATACTTCTATCTTTTTGGCGTGCTAAGTCCATAGAGATGCCGTCTCTTTTTTTTTCTTAAAAATAAGATTTATTTTAAAAAATAAATTAACAAATGTAGTGATTAGTTAAAGAAGTTAGTGGGCATTCATTAGAGAAGCCATCTTTTGAGATGATGAGTTTCTTTTAAAGGCGTAGATATTAGAGAGTATGTGCCCATGAGCCCCTTCTGTGTGTGTGTGTGTGCGTGTGTGTGTGTGTGTGTGTGGCATGGCACCGTGAGTGGAAGTAGTGGGTAGTTGTGGTTTCATGAGTGGAAGTAATGGCTCCACGTGTAGCAAGCTAGTAGACAAATACATTAGTGAGTCAAGCTCTGAGGTGTGATTAGGATTACAAGAGCGTACAGCTCTAAGATACACAATATAGGAAACTAGGATTCTATGATTAGTAGTCTCGAAAATGAATTAGTGAGCCCTATTTATAGCTTTCCAATTAGGCTTCTGATAGATTGTGCATTGTACCACTTACCACTATAATTGGTCGCAATAACTGTTCCTGGAGTTACCACTAGTTGCATTCTAAGCAGTTGTTCCTACCAGCTACATTCCTTCCCCATTTTCTTTAAATTTTGGTGTATACCAAAATTTATCAAGCAGCATTGAAAAGTTAACCATTGTTAGTTGAGCGGGAGCCTGCTTCTTCTTATCTGCAGCCTTCTTCTTTGGGGGTCGGTACAAGACTTCGGGTGACTCTAGCACAATAGGACCAGCATTCTCTCTCTGAATGAGCCTATACAATGCTTTTTGTAACGGAATTAGGCTAATAACATTGATTGTAGAGGAGTTAAAATGATAGTAGTGATCATTTCATTACAAGTATTCCTAATGAAGGTAGAGAGGAAGTGCTTGATTAAAGATAGCAATAGAAACATTACACCGAGTTAGCTTGGCATGGACAATACTTGTAAAAGAGAGAGAATTAGAGAAGCTGACAACAGTTGAGGACCGGATTTACTTGGAGCCAGTCCCTCCTTCAAAAGGCTTTTGTATTATATGTTCTCTAATAAAGAGAGACTTGGTACAATATATTCTTTGTGTTCCTTGAGACCTTGTTGATGCCATGAAGATGGAAAGCTTCATGCACCAAGATTATGTCCAAAACAACAACTAAACTTACTTGTAATAACATAAATTTGTCCCCGGTCTCAATCCCAAGACCTCAAACACCTTCAAAGGTGAAGAGAGCTAGCAAGGAGTGAGGAAAGTGAAGAGGAATAAAATGTAACATACGAGAAAAACGTATTCTCCTCACTTATCATCACTCTTAGAGCATAGCTCATCATAGTAATGGAGATTTGAGTAGATGATAAGCATGCTTTGAAGCTTGACTCTTGCTTGGATTTTCATTCCATAGCCAAGAGGTGTTGGTGTAGGCTCTGTAATGGAATTGGCCTATTTACTTGAGAGTAGCAGAAATTAGAGAGAGTACTTTTGCGAAAATTACTTTGTGAGCATAGCGCATGAACATAATTGAAGGTAGCAACATAAACATAGCACTTAGTTAACTTGGCATGAACAATAATTTTGCAAGAGAGAGAATTTAGAGAACATGACAACATTTGAGGACCGGAATTATGTGAAGGCAATCCCCCCTCCGATAGGCATTTGTGTTATAGTTTCTCCCATCGAGAGAGACTTGTTACAATACAGTCTTTGTGTTCCTTGTGACCTAGGTGATGCAATGAAGATGGAAAGCTTCATGCATCATGAGCATAACATAAACTTTGTGGAAAGCATTAACTATCCCAAGCCTCAGTCCCAAGACCTCAAACACCTTCGAAGGTGGAGAGAGCTAGCAGGGAATGAGGGTAGGGAAGAGGAAGAAGAAACATTTCATAGGAGATAGAACCAGTTTCTCACTCATCACTCTTCTTGCTATCATACATAATAGCATAGTAATGAAGATGGAGAAGATGGAAAGCTTAAGCATTGAAGCATGGCTCTTGGTTGGATTTGCATTCCATAGCCAAGAGTGTTGGTGTAGGCTGTCAATCTCTCTATTTGCTTGGAGAAGGAGAGGGAGCTCTTGCACTGTGCATACTCCACAATGAGTGTGTGTGTGTGTGGGGGGGGGGGGAGGGGGGGGAGTATACCCCTCAAGCAGGCCCCCTACTTGCTTTGGTCGACCCCCCCTTGTAGCTCATGCTTGAAGCTCATTGGACCCCTCCAGGCCTAGCCAATCATAAGCAAGAGTCATACCAAGCAACAAGGGTAGCCTTGGGACAAGTGTCCCCCTTTCTCCTTTGAGAGAGAGGGCTTGATAAATGATAAAACAATTAATTAAACTAACCAATTTATCATTGGACCCCTTGGGTGGCCAACCAATAGGCTTTAGGCACACCATGAGGGTAACCTAGCTAGGCGCTTGACATGTGTCCTACTTGCCTCTTGGGCAAGGGATGCCCTTTGGGGGAGAGAGTGGTCAAGCAACCACCCCCCCTTCTTGCATGGATCGCCCCCTCCTTGTAGGGATTTGCTTTGACTTTTGTGCCACCTCAAGCCCCTCAACCTTGGGCCTAGTTCTCACCACAAGCTTGGCCCTTAAGCCCCTCACGCTTGGGTTTGGGTTCTCACCTCAAGTACAGCCCTAGCATCTCAAGCATGACAAGCACCTCAAGCATCTCAATTTTCAAGCACTTCAAGCATCTCAGTCACCAGGCATGACAAGCACCTCAAGCTTGGGCCGGGTTTCCACCTCAAGCATAACCCTAGCTTACCTAAGGTCAAAGGACTTTTAACACTAACTATTGGAGGTCTTCAATGAAGCTAACCCTAAGGTCTTTATGCTCCATTGGTTAGCCTTGCTCTTTGATAGACATCTCTCATTTGGGCCCCTTTACCATTGGCCCTGAGTTGAGATAGATCTATAAGCACATGTCTATATCCTAACCCTTGTTCCCATTTATTCTCCAACATTAAATGATCAGTTTAATATGAGAAAATCATTTGGGGTGGTTAGATATTAGATCTTATGACATTACCTCTCTCTTGAAATCATAGTCGTGCTTGACTATGAGGTAGAAGAGGTAAAGCCTTAGTCATTAGTCAATCTTACTTAGCAGGTAGAGGATCCCTTTTTACCCTACGACATCTTTCCAAGATGGATGACTAATCCATTTGGTGCTTGGGAGACATAGTTGCCGCAAGCATGTTTGCTCTTCAGTCCATTTCATTCTCCCAAGTAGAGTGACAAATTCTACTTGGTGTTTGAGAGACGTCGTCATAACAAACATGATTCTAAGCATGCATAGTCTTTAAATTTGTGCACAATAAAAAGAGAACTAGTCTTATAAAACATTGGTCATTTAAAAGAAATTTGTTCATTTGCTTACTCTAATGTAGCATTGTAAGCATTGACAAGGTTCATACTATCCTTAAGTTGTATTCCTTGCATCCATCTAGCATCTTCAAAAGGATTATTTTTGAACTCAACAAGGTATCCTCGGATAATCTTACCATGTGGTAGTACCTTGTCTTCATGCCAAAGGATAGCTTCGGGTTGTAGCACCTCTTCTTGGTCTTCAACTTCGGGAGGGTCTTTAATAATTGGTTCACTTGGTGGCTCTCCATTGTAGGGCTTAAGTAGGCTCACATGAAAAGCATTTTGTATGAGCCAATGGTTGGGCAACTTGAGTTGGTAAGCCGTCTCATTGATAGGCTTCAAAATTTGGAAAGGACCATAGTGTTTTTTTGCTAGCTTAGAATAATACTTTTGATGGCCCGTAGGATTTTTTCCCGTCGTTTGCCTTAATTGAGCCTTAGGAAACTTAAATAAGACCCAACCATTTTCTTTGAATGTTAAGGCCCTTATGTGCTTGTCAGTAGCAGCTTTTTGCCTTTGTTGAGAGATGGATATAGCCTCCTTAATCTTTTGAAAAGAGTCTTGTAGTCACGGCTATACTCATTGGCAACGAAGATCTTCCCATGTACTTTGAGTAGCAAGGGAATTTTAGGTCTTCCCTCAATGATCTCAAAAGGTGTTTTTCCCGTAGAAGTATGTACAGTATTATTGTAGGCATACTCTACAAGAGGTAAGTACTTTTCCCATTGTGAACATTGATCCACTTCTGTAACATAAGTCTTTAGTAGATGTGTATCGTAAGAGTGGCTATCTCACTTTGGCCATCCATTTGTGGGTGATAGACTGAAGAGAAATTCAATCTTGTTCCTAGATTTTCAAAGAGACCTTTCCAGATATTACTGGTCATTCTAGGATCTCTATCTGACACGATGGATCAATGGTGTTTGAAAATCTGTGGTATGAAGAGAGTTTCCATTTGGTGTGCCTTAATAGTCTTTTTGACAGGAGTAAAGTGTGCTTGCTTGCTAAACCTATCAACTATTGTCCATATTCCCGTATTTCCATGGATAGACTTGGGTAATCCAAAGATGAAATCCATGGATATACTCTCCCATGGTGAATTTGGGATAGGTAATGGCTAGAGTAATCCAGGTTGGTTTCCTCTATCATACTTGGTCTTTTGGCATACTACACATTTTGAAACATACTCTTGTATGTCCACTTTAATGGTAGGCCAATAGAAATACGTCTCTACTCCTCAAAGAGTAGGTTGAATGCCTCTATGCCCCGCATAGGGAGGAGCATGGGATTCATACATAACTTTCTCGCGAAGGGAATGGGTAACACATAGCCTATTGACGTGGAGAAGATAACCATCCTGCAAGGTGAATGGTTCCTCTTTATTCCCCAAAGCAAGGGCTGAAATTATCTCTCTAAAGTCAGGGTCAGTAGCATACTCATCTATCATTAAAGATAGATCATTGTGAGTAGCTATAGACAACACATTAACTTTTGGTCGTCGTGAAAGTGCATCAGCCACTTGATTGTGCTTACCACTAATGTGAGCAATATGGAAATTAAATTGCGAAAGAAAATTTGCCCACCTCATTTGTTTGTCGGCTTGGTTTGCATCATGAAATACTTGAAACTTTGGTGGTCAGTTCGTAGAATAAATGGAGTCCCCAATAAGTAGTGCTTCCATGTGTCTAGGGCATGTAGAACAGCTAAAAGATCTGTCTCATAAATTCCCAAGACTCGTTCATCCGTATTGAGCCTTCGGCTCTCATATGCTATGGCATGACTTTCTTGAAACAAAATTGCTCCAAGGCAATCACCACAAGCATCACATTGGACCTCAAATGGCTTTGAGAGATCCGGAAGCATGAGGACTGGTTTGGAGGTAAGCTTCTCTTTGAGCGTGTCAAAAGCATTTTGCTCCTTAGCAGTCCATAAATACTTAATGTTCTTCTTTGTTAAGTCATGTAATGGTCCTGCTGTGAGAGAATTTTGCTATGAAGCGTCTATAGTATGCACACATACCATATAAAGCTTCTTAGCTCATGTATATTCCTTGGATTAGGCCATGCTTTTGTTACCTTTAACTTTGATGGATCCATACGGATACCATCTTGAGAGATAATATGACCTAAGTATTGAATCTCTTGAAGGAAAAAATCGCTTTTCTTTTGGTTGAGAAAAAGCTTATTCTCCCTCAATGCTTGAAAAATCACTTGGAGATGTTGCTTATGTTCCTCCAAAGACTTGGAGTAGATGATGATATCATCCAGTGAATTTGCGGTAGGGTCTAAAGATTTTCTCCATTAGACGATTGAACGTGGCCGGTGCATTATTCAAGCCAAAAGGCATGAATAGATATTCATAAAGGCCAAACGTTGTACGAAACGCGGTCTTTAGGATATCTTCATCCACTATCCTTATTTGATGATAGCCACTTTTAAGATCAATCCTATTGAAGTAGGTAAATCCTTGTAGCTTATCAAATAGATCTTCTAACTGAGGTACGAGAAATCTATTTTTGATAGTGATATGATTTAGTGCTCGATAGTCCACACACATACGGTATGTACCATTTTTCTTTTGCACTAAAAGGACTGGAGAACAAAAGGGAGAGGAGCTAGGCCTCACCATCCCTAGCCTCATGATCTCCTCTTGTTGAGCTTGAGAAACTCGATAAGGAGGTTTGTTAGGCGGTGAGCTTCGTGGAAGGAGCTTAATGCGATGGTCATCATCCCCTCGTTTTGGAGGAAATTCCATAGGGATATCATCGATGAACACATCTTGGAATCCTTTTCGAAAATTAGACAATTCTAACTCTTCTTGATTCCTACCATTTACATTTGACAAAACATTAGGATCTTTTAGGGATTCTTTGACAAAAATCATATACGGAACTGAGCTGTTCATTGATTTATCAAAAGCAAGAGGATTTACAAGTGGTATAGGACGACCACACTCACTAGCGTCTATATACATGTTCTTTCCCCTGTAGTAGGTGAAGTGGATTCTCCTTTCAGGGAACTTCATGTTGGCAGCCATGCGATCAAACCTTGGCGTCCCTAGGATAGCATCCTCATGTTGGAGAGGAGAGATGAAAAAGTCTTCTTTGTAGACATAAATATGGACATGAAGCCTCAATTTCCCAATCAAGGGAGTAACGGAGGCTTGTTGTCCCTTGAAAGTTGTGTCAATCGACAATATCTACCATCTCAAAAGTTGAATGCCCAACTTGGTGGCCAACTCCGTTGATATGAAGTTGTGAGTAGAGCCAGGGTCAAACAAGATGAAGGCATCATGCTCCCTTACTGTTCCCCAAGCATAGGAAAGAGATGATCCTTTGCAATGAGCATCCTCTTTTGGAGCTTCGATGGTGGAAGCCCTAGGAGTCTCATTGTGAGCATTTTTCTTGGGGCAAGAACGATAGCCATGTCCTTGCTCCCCACACTTAAAACACTTATGGTCCTTGCGGAAAGCTTCAAGCTCTTCAGGAGAGAGTTTGTTTTGCCTTTGTAAACTCCCTTCTCCTTGGACTGATTTTTGTTGTTGTTGGAAGTTCCTTGGGAAGAATTTTGGGCATTGGTTTTCTCCTTTGCATCATTTTTATCTTTGTTTTCCATGGGCTTGACATTTCGTCTAGCCCCTTGTTAAAAATTGATATCTGAAGCAACCATGGTGTGATGGATTACTTTGGTGATAGAACCAAGCCGTTGAGAGTTGACGTATTTGGCCATCTCTTCAAGTAATCCTACATAGAATTGTTGATTTTGCTCGACGAAGTCTATCTTTTGGAAGACAGTAGCCTTGAGATGTAAATCTCAAAACTTGTCTACGTATTTGTGGATAGACTCCTGAGAGAGAAGCTTCAAACTATGCCATTCGGTGAGCACTTTTTCCTTTGCATCGCTTGCAAGGAATTGCTTCATGATGGGAACTCCTAGAGTTTTCCATGTCTTTGGGGGCTTCGCCATTGCCACGAAGGCTAGCCCACCATTGACAAGCCAATTTTTGGAAGTGCATAGCTACATGGTGTAGCTTGGAGGACTTCGTGAAGCCCTCGTCTCTAAAGTCCGCATCAAATTGCTGGATGAAGGCCAACACTTTGTCGGTGGCACCAAAGGTGCCATCATAGGTGAAAAGAGATACTCTGTCCTCCCTCCTTGAACTTATTGAGCTTTTGTGACCTTCTCCATCCAGGATGATTTACGAAGTCCTCCCCTCTTCTACTCTCTAGGAGAATAGCTGTAGCTTTCGTCGGAAGAGGAGGAAGGTCAAGAAGAAGGAGAAGAGGGTGACCTCTTTTTTGCCCTTTTCTTCCTTTGTTTCATCTCTTCCCTTTTGGAATGACAAGGAGAAGGACTATGTGTTGATCTTTTCCTCTTGGGAGGAGTTGGCGATCGTCTAGACCGCCGTCTTTGTGGAGCCACATCTTTAGAGGAACTTAAAGTTTCATTGCTTTCTTGCTCTTTGGATTCCTCCTTTCATATGGGAGGAGAGTCTTCTTTTGGGGGGTCTCTTCAAGAGGTCTCCTAAGCTCTCTCTCCTCTTGGAGAGGAAGGGAAATCCCATAAGCGCGAAGTTGTTAACTTTGACTTGCAAAGCAGGGTTGCCCATAGCTTGCTGCAACCTAGTAATAAGATAATTGACAAACATGGGGGCATCATCATTAGTGCAAAATCAAAGCTATCAATGTTCATTCTACTCTCTTGGTTATTGTCATCCATGTTAACAAAATTTGGATACGTACTTAGTGTATGATTTGGCAATTCAAAACCTTAGTTGCCACTCCTCTTAACCTTTGAAAATTGGCTCTTAAGTATCTACACCCATGGCTCGAAGTGATTAATTATAGAGAGTAGTGGAGTGGGTCTAATATTGCAGAATTGCTGAGGGCTAGCTCCTTCCGGACTTATTATGTCCCAATAATGGTAAAGCCGTAGGCAAGTCTCAAAAGACCCCATTATTAAGTCCAAAGCTCCCGAGGTCTGCACCATATCCCACATAGTGGGCTCAACAAGACCGATAGTAGATCCCAGTCCCACTTATCCTAATATAATTAACAAAACAAACCATTTATAGGCTACTTAAGGACCTCTCTTCTTCAGCAAGAAAAGAGAAACCAAATTCTATGATACCAATGTAATGGAATTGGCCTATTTACTTGAGAGTAGCGGAATTTATTTTGTGTGGGAGAGTATACCCCTCAAGCAGGCCCCCTACTTGCTTTGGTCGACCCCCCCTTGTAGCTCATGCTTGAAGCTCATTGGACCCCTCCAGGCCTAGCCAATCACAAGCAAGAGTCATGCCAAGTGACAAGGGTAGCCTTGGGACAAGTGTCCCCCTTTCTCCTTTGAGAGAGATGGCTTGATAAATGATAAAACAATTAATTAAATTAACCAATTTATCATTAGACCCCTTGGGTGGCCAACCAATAGGCTTTAGGCACACCATGAGGGTAACCTAGCTAGGGGCTTGACATGTGTCCTACTTGCCTCTAGGGCAAGGGATGTCCTTTGGGAGAGAGACTGGTCAAGAAACCACCCCCCTTCTTGCATGGCTCGCCCCCTCCTTGTAGGGATTTGCTTTGACTTTTGTGCCACCTCAAGCCCCTCAACCTTGGGCCTAGTTCTCACCACAAGCTTGGCCCTTAAGCCCCTCAAGCTTGAGCTGGGTTCTCACCTCAAGTACAACCCTAGCATCTCAAGCATGACAAGCACCTCAAGCATCTCAATCCTCAAGCACTTCAAGCATCTCAATCATCAGGCATGACAAGCACCTCAAGCTTGGGCCGGGTTCCCACCTCAAGCAGAGCCCTAGCCTACCTAAGGTCAAAGGACTTTTAACACTAACTATTGGAGGTCTTCAATGAAGCTAACCCTAAGGTCTTTATGCTCCATTGGTTAGCCTTGCTCTTTGATAGACCATCTCTCATTTGGGCCCCTTTACCATTGGCCCTGAGTTGAGATAGATCTATAAGCACATGTCTATATCCTAACCCTTGTTCTCGTTTATTCTCCCACATTAAATGATCAGTTTAATATGAGATAATCATTTGGGGTGGTTAGATATTAGATTTTATGATAGGA
Organism: Adiantum capillus-veneris; assembly: GCF_014529385.1. NCBI lineage: Eukaryota > Viridiplantae > Streptophyta > Polypodiopsida > Polypodiales > Pteridaceae > Adiantum > Adiantum capillus-veneris. The sequence continues at coordinate 5,339,933 of NC_140948.1, read as the reverse complement.
TCTCTACTTATCAAGCTTGGAGAAGGAGATCACTTCTTGCTTAGCACAGAATGAGAAGATGTGTGTGGCATCATGGGTTGAGAGAGAGAGAGAGAGAGAGAGAGAGAGAGAGAGAGAGAGAGAGAGAGAGAAATCGACCCTCCTTGTTTACACTAGCTCAAATCCCATTGGCCGAAGCTTGGGGCTAACCAATGGAAGGCCTAGGTCATATCAAGCAAGGGGTGTAGCATGTAGACAAGTGTCCTTCTTTCCCCCTTTGAGAGAGAGCTTGATTTATTAAATAATCGATGCTAAATTCTTGTTGGCTCTCTAGGTCAACTGACCAATAGGAATTAAGCTTGCACAAGGTCTGCTCAATTCTTAGACTGTCCAATATAAATAAAGTAAGTCCTAATTCTTATTGGTCCTTTTTAGGGGATTTTCCATAACGTTTAAGCTTAATTCTCATTGGACCTTTCCATAAAGCATCCATTAGCATTCAAGCTTAATTGGGGGCAACTTAGCTAGGGGCCTGCCATGTGTCCTTTATGCCTGTTAACCCTCACAGACACCCTATCACCTTCGAGGATGAACGCCTTATTATTTATTTGATTGAGTCATGGACTGGGCTTGTCGGTCCAATAGGTGTGTAGGTGATCGCCGATGAGAGACGCACCTCTCATCTTTTTTTAATAGTAGTTTTGCAACGACCGGCCACTGTGGGCGCCCATGTGTGAATGGATGAAACTCTTATAAAAGGTCCATCTGACCTAAAAATCCTCATTCTGGGAGGTGCAACCTAAGAAGTGCTCTTGCTCCATCTCTGTCTCCTTCTCCTTTGTGTGCTCATGGGTGTGTGTGTGTGTGTGTGTGTGTGTGCGTGCTTGAGAGAGAGAGAGAGAGAGAGAGAGAGAGAGAGAGAGAGAGAGAGAGAGAGAGAGAGAGAGAGAGAGCATTGTGGCGGCATCGATGACAACGAGGAGGTTGAGCGCGGCATCGACGGTGGCTCCTTCTTCTTTGCAGCATAGGATCCTTCACAACAGAAGCATTGAGCGGTGAATGACACACTATTGTTTCTTTGAGCTTGCTAGGACTGTCTAGTTGTGTGCTTGTAGCCTTTTGAGGCTTGCACATAGTGCACAGGCAAGTTCCTAGCCTCTGATACGTGCGGTAAAGCGCACATTTTTAGCGTCGTGCACCGGGACTGCCTGGCACTAAGCTTGAGGAGCACTCAATGCTACCTCAAGAAGCCTTCACTTTTGCCATTTTTGGTTTTTTGTTGAGTTGTATGAGAACTATTAAGTGGTTGTAATGGGCAGTTTTAGCAGGTTTTTGTAAGCTCTGTTAAGTGCTCCACTATACTTGTTTTTGTTAGATTTGTTAGATTTGTTAGATCTGTAATGTGCAGGTGTTCGCAGATCTGTTAGTTAGTGTAAATCGATAATGTACAGTAGACGGTGAGTAGATTGAGTACTCAGTGAGTGAGCATTGTTGTTGTGTTAGGAAGTGCAGACAGTGTGTAGCTTACTGTGATAGACAGTGTGTGAACAGAGGTAATTAGTGTTAATCAATTGTGTTAGTTGCAAGGAGGTTAGATAGAGCTGCTAGGAGCTGCTATGTGCACACGTGAGCTTGGCGTCCATGCGGCAACATTATCCACAGGAAAAAGTTTTTTTGAAGAAAAACAAAACCACGCAGAATATCTGAGACCAAAAAGAAAATTAAAAAACAAAATGAAAATTCAAAAACAAAAAGAAAATTAAAAAAATCTCATTTTAAAAAGAAGGGATCGGGATTGGGATCTTCTACGGACCAGGACTAGGACTAGGACCAGGACCACGACCACAGGTCCAGGTCCAGGACCAGGACCAAGACTAGGACCACATGTTCAGGTCCATGACCAGGACCAGGACAAGGACTAAGACCAGGACTAGGACTATGACCAGGACCAGGCACAACAGGCCCAGGCCCAGGCCCAGGACCAAGACCAGGACTAGGACCTCAAGTGAAGGGAGAGCATGTGGCACAAGTTCCTCAAGTCCTCCACCATCCCCTTCACACTCACCCTTTGGACTTACTAATTCTAGCCCTCTTCCCACCTAGGAAAAGACTACTTTTAGGATTCCGAGGGCTTTACATAACCGAATCGGGGGCTGTAAAGCAGGACACGTCCCTCTAGCCAAGACGCTCATTTTGATCTATCACATACCATATTTCGTGGCTTGGTTAGAAAAAAGGATAAAAAAATTGGGTTGTAAACACCTAAAAAACTAGATGAGTGCCTTCATGGGCACTCACCAACACTTCTAGAGTGTTGAGGTCACATGCACCTACGCTCTGGTCGTGTGCTAGAGGACGATCACATAGAGAGTGTCTCCGTTTACGCGGGCACTCATTATTCCTCCACCTTAGGCTCTAGGCCCTCAAACGGGCAACCCAAGGTAGTACCACTGAGGACCCACATATTGCGTCTAGTGATTCGTCCTCTGATTACGACGTCATGAAAGGTTACCCGATGCCTAACCCCGATAGTTCAAGCCAAGACATGCATGCCATGGGTCCACGGTCCCGGCCGAGCGTGCTTAGCTGCTTGAAGGATACTTTCAATAGAGTCACTCGCTCCGAACATGGAGCTAACGATGTGAATGAAGGGGGGGGGGGGGGGGGGGGAGTAAATTCACCATTCATGACCAATGTAGACCCCATGTTCCTAGAGAGTGTGCATGTGAATACTCCATTCACTGCACCCCCTGACTCTTCAGAGCTATTCCTCTCTGAGGTTATATTACCTCATGGAAGAATCCTTGCAGAAGTGCAAGAGGTTGAGCGATATATCATTGCGGCTAGGGAAAAGGAAATTGAGAGTCTACGCAAGGCAGAGCAAAGGAGAGAGTTAAAAGCAAAAGCCCCTATGTCAACATCCATGCTAAGCGAGCAATCAAGTGCCCCTGAATTAGCAACCGCCCCTGAATTAGCAACCACTGAGGGTCGACCCATAGAGAGCCACATTGCATCTAGTTCAAAGGACACCCCTAGCACCTCAATCCTAGATGGAGCGTTTCTAAATGAAAACTGGGAGTATGAAATACAAATGGAGACTTTAACCGACCTATACACGGGTCACACCTATCACGTGGGTTGGCTAGATGTCCTACAATCCACAACGGGTGCTACTAGCATAGAGGACCAACAACAAAGAGTTTGTGATGTCATCCATAGGGTTATTGAGCTGGAGAGGCAGAACAAGGGGATCCACATGCCTTCAACGGGTCTCATGAGATTCATGGATACAGGGAAGGCTAGGCAACCAACTTTATCGCAAATAGAGACTCCCTCAGTAAGTCCAATGGATCCTCCATATGTTGTCTCTCCATGGGTGTCAATACAATCTGTCATAAAAACTAATATCTAACCAACCCAAATGATTTTCTCATATTAAACTGATCACTTAATGTGGGAGAATAAACGGGAACAAGGGTTAAGATATAGACATGTGCTTTTAGATCTATCTCAACACGGGGCCATTGGTAAAGGGGCCCAAATGAGAGATGGTCTATCAAAGAGCAAGGCTAACCAATGGAGCATAAGACCTTAGGGTTGAATTCATTGAAGACCTCCAATAATATGTGTAAAAGTCCTTTGACCTTAGGTAAGCTAGGGCTGAGCTTGAGGCGCGGGAACCCGACCCAGCTCGACGTGCTTGTCCTGCTTGTCATACTTGATGACTAAGGTGCTTGAGGTGCTTAATGATTGAGATTCTTGAGGTGCTTGACATGCTTGAGATGTTAGGGTTGCACTTGAGGTGAGAACCCAGCCCAAGCTCCAGCCCAAGCTTAAAGTGCTTAAGGGCCAAGCTTGTGGTGGGAACTGGGCCTATGCATGAGGGGTTGAGGTGTCAAAAAGTCAAAGATTCAATCCCTACAAGGAGGGGGCGAGCCCTACATGAGGGGGGATGAGAGAGAACACCCACACACTCACACAAGGCATGCATGATATAAAGAAAGCAAAAGCGACACTTGTCAAGTTCCTCCTCATGTTGCCCTCATGGTGTGCCTAAAGCCTATTGGTTGGCCACCCAAGGGGTCCAATGATAATTTGCGGGATTTAATTAATTGATTTTGCATTTATCAAGTCCTGTCTCTCAAAGGGGAAAGGGGGACACTTGTCTCAAGGCTACCCTTGCTGCTTGTAATGCCTCCTGCTTATGATTGGCTAGGCCTGGAGGGGTCCAATGAGCTTCAAGCATGAGCTACAAGGGGGGGTCGACCCAAGCAAGCTAGTGGGTTGCTTAGGGGGTATACTCACCCACACACACTCACAAACACTCTCATTGTGTGCTAGGCAAGGGGCAAGAGCTCCATCTCCTTCTCCAAGCTCCTTGAGAAGTTGAGAGCCTACACCAACACTCTTGGCTATGGAATGCAAATCCAACCAAGATCTATGCTTCAATGCTTAAGCTTTCCATCTTCTCCATCTTCATTACTATGCTATTATGTATGCTAAGCAAGAAGAGTGATGATAAGTGAGGAATTATTTCTTTCTCCTATGGAATACTTCTTCTTCCTCTTCCCTACCCTCATTCCCTGCTAGCTCTCTCCACCTTCGAAGGTGTTTGAGGTCTTGGGATAGTTAATGCTTTCCACAAAGTGCATGTTATGCTTATTGCAAGAAGGCTAATGGTTTATTGCAAGTAGATTAGTTACTTAATGCAAGTAGATTAATTGTATTGCAAGGTAGATTAATTGTTGCTTTAGGCACAAGTTGATGCATAAAAGTATACATCCTCATGCACTCAAATGATTTAGGGAACACAAAGACAAATGATGTTCACGAGTTCTTGATTGTTTTCAAGCTAAGATTGATTGTTGATATGATGCAAAAGCTTGGTGTATGAAGCTTCCATCTCCATACTGCCAAAGAAGTCTCAAGGAACACAAAGATTGTATTGTATCAAGTCTCTCTTAATGAGAGAATCTATAATACAAATGCCTTTTGAAGGGGGGACCGGCTCCACATAAATCCGGTCCTCAACTGTTGTCATATTCTCTAAAATCTCTCTCTCTCTCTTGCAAAGGTATTGCTCATGCCTAGTTAATTAAGTGTTATGATTAAGTTGTTACTACCAATTAAGTTCACCATCTATTCTCTCAAAGTTGCTCACTCTAATTCTCTTAATTCCGCTATTCTCTAAGTTCATAGGCCATTTCCATTACACAATCTGAGCCTACAAGTGATAGCTTTACCTTTCCAAGTTTAGTTCATCTCTCTCTTGATGACACCATGACTACCATGCCTACCCCAGTGATGGGCACGCCAAAAAACATTTCGTGGACCTCATTTGTTAGCAAAGCACTGCTACATGGTAGCTCAATGCCTGCAACAATACCTACAAGTGTGTATCAATCATATACACCTATGGGCCCTCGTGTGCATGGAGCTCCTACGCCTCCCATTGTTTCAACAACTTATGCTCCACGACTGCAACATCCAAGCCCTTATGAGGCCATACCAGCTACCACGTCTGCTATGCCCAAGGCTACACATATGAACTTTGGGCCACCACATGGAGTGACATCGTTGCCAACTTGGAACCCAAGGGCTACATATATGCCAAGCCCAATGTCAATCCCCATTCCACATGCAGTCTCAAGAGCGCCTTTCCCCACTATACCTGCTCATCTAGGTGACTTGGCAACCTTTTCTCAAGCTATTGGTCGATCCATTGCTGAAGATATGCGTAACACGCCTGATAGAGAGCTTAGAAGTAAGGCGGTACAAATAGCCAAGCTCACACAAAAATTTAGCAGAGATGGGGATGTGAGGAAGCATATTGAAGTATTTGAACAAATATGTGATACCCTAGGGGAGCATAATGACCTGCATAAGAGTAATGCTTTAAGTCTGACCTTAAGTGGAAAGGCTAGGGATTGGTATAGAACCCTAAGGGTGAAAGAGAAAACGATTTACCCTACTCTTAGGAGACTAATCTTGAAAGAGTACATACGATAAGAGGGAGTACTTTGGGGTGTAGTATCTCAGGTCCAGAAAGCCCAACGAGAGGAAGGGGAGTCAATGAGAGACTTTATTAGCACTTGAAGCATTTGAATTCTCGTTGTAATCTAGATGAGCGTCTCAATAATAACCAATTGCTTGATAGATTCATTATGGGATTACGATGTGAGGATATCTAGAATGGCCTAGTCAGTAGAGAAATCACCACTTGGGAAGCAGTCGCCACCAATGCAATCCAATTGGAGGATAACTTAATGGTTCAAGGAGAAAGAGTGTCTGTTGAGCCTAAATCTACTAGCTCGCAAGCATCGGGGCATCAACTAATGACCCTAAAGCCTATTGCTAAGGAGCCAAAAATATCTGAGATGGCTTTAGTAGATCTCACCAAGGCCATTCAAGAGAGTCTTAGAGACAATCGTGCTCCACAAAACAACCATATGTATCCAAGAAGGGAGCGCAATGGTGCTCAGTTTGCTATGATCCTCATAGTACTAGTGAATGGCCTACTTTTAGAGTAAAATTTAATGGGAATTGCAATGCATATGGTAGGTATGGTCATCAAGCTAAGGATTGCATAGTATTTAAATGCGCAATGGCCAATAGACCAACCTTAGCATGGACGGATACGCCTCGAGTGCCTGCATTGATGTCGGCCCCACACCTCTTGAACAAACGTCACAATACATGGTCCCTAGGGCCCAAAATGTTGTTCAAACAACACCCTTACCACCTCTAGTACTAGGACCACAACCACCACATTCGAGGATCACTTCTGTGAATCAAGTTGGTTGTGAGTCATCTATTGCTTGTTTGGAAGGTTGTGAGGAAGATATAGACCCTAATATTGCCTATGGAATTGATGCACTTGAAGAAAGTCCACAATACTACATGGAGGACTATTGGGGGCAAGTCAAACCTGTCTATCAAGTAGCTACTCTTGTGACAAGAGGCCAAAATATCAATTACACTGCCAAGAGACCACCTTTTCAATGCTACGAGTGTGGAGGTCCACATCATGTAGCCGAGCGTCTGATTAGGCTACAAAAGAACGCCACACTCATGCAAACTAATCAAGCGAGCAAGTCTACAATGCCGATACTCATGTGTAATCGATGTGGCATAGATCATTTGATTGCCCAATGTTCGAATAATCCAAATGCACCAAAGATAACGCCATTGAATTTAATTGAGGTTATTGAGGAGCCAACACAAAGTACGCATGTGGTACCAGTAAATGTACTCACACGATCGAAGCGCCAAAACCAAAATTATATTCTTGAAGAAAGAGACACATCATCAATCGCCCAATCCCAAAAGAAGAAGAAAACGCGGTTCAAAGTCTTCACCCATAACAACTTGGAACAATTGGTTGCAAAGGGTGACGACATTGTTCCAAAAGGTATGATCTACCCAAGGAAGGGGGGAGTGTTTGCTGACATCCATTATTCACTTGCTCCCCTCTTAACCTTCCTCCCTAGCCTCTCAATCTCCCAATCTTAGGGAATGTATATATATAGCCCTATACTCAAGAAAACAAAAATAAAAATTTAAAAGAGCAAGATCCACCAAACAAAAATCTGGAAACCTACAAATTCATAAAAAAACATTACGCACAAGGACACGACCTTTTAACATGACCCTTGTAATATTTACACACTAAACATCATCTATCTGTATGTACAGATATGGCTAGTACGCTAGAGTCATCCACTTCTACCTTGGGTGAGAGGTATCCTCTTTACTTTTCACAAGTGTTTCACATAGTCTACCCGATGCTTGCATGTGAATGGGATTTGGTAGATACGCTAGCATGTGAGAGGAATTTTGAGGAATTAGAAATGTTGATACGTCTCTTGACCATGATTGATCCATACTTAGTAGAGGACATCTCTCTGATTGCACAAGCTTACCCTCTTGACCAAGATGACTATAGACGTCTAGTGATGTTCTTAGTGAACATTTGTGTCTCTAATGATGAAGAACAATTACATGATTACACGGATGGCACATAAGGTCTCATGGATGATGAATTTGTTTTTCTTGATGATGACAAGGATAGGGGTTTAAACCTAGGGCTACCTGCCCATCTATTAAATATCATGTTCCCTTGACTCTCTAGGGGGTGCAAATAATTAGGTTAGGATTCCTTATGTTGTTTGATTGTGTTCACTAAATGTTGGTGTCTCTTCCCACTGATGTGCCTCCTAGAGGTATTCTTTGTGTTTTCTAGTGTGTGCATGAATGCATGGTAGTTGTTGGGATTTTGAGTCTTTTTCTAGTTCACTCTTCAAATCGAGCACGATCATCAACACAAACATGTGTTTCTTGTCTATTAGCATTATCTCTTGTTTTTGTTTAGCATCCATGTTTGTCTGCTTTAACTATGATTGGTAGCACAATATTCAGCACATTTGTTTAGATTAAACATTAGATTCTATATAATTTTTTGTCATAATCCCTTGTCTAGGTTTAAGAATCAAGCAGTCTGATTAAGCTAGTTTGACCAAGTTAAACGTTAGAGATCTTCTCTTAATACCATGGGGAATGCCTTCCTAATAATCAATGGTTACTTTAGGTTCTCAATCCGATTTGGGCAACATTGTGTGCAATGTACTAGGGCTTTCTAGTGGGCTTAATCACTATTGACCTTTAGCTTAAGTATTATAAAGGGAGTTTACTAGTGTGATGAGCCTGGGGAGGGAAACAATGTTATATGACCCCCCAAAGTTCAAAATTGAAATACAATGACAAAAAAAAAGTGCCAAGAATGTAAAATCTTGATTTGGTACTTCACTCACATGTATTGCCTATGGTACTAGAGTCCTAGAGGTTCCAAATGTGGGCGCTTTTTCTTAAAAAGCAAAAAGCCCAAGGCATACAAAAATAAATAATCAATGTGAAAAACTTTGGGGGGTCAAAGAAAAGGAAATAAGTCAGGTGATGATTTCATGAGCAATTCTTTTTATTGTTGCTTAACTACAAGGTCTTCCAGGTATAGCCTCTAGGCAGCCCTCGAACATCAAATACTTTGCTCTCACGGTTAAACAGCTTAATTGACCAGAGAAAATTGAGAAGCTTTCCCATGGTATGAATAGTTGACCTCTCTAGTGCCTCTCGACCATTAAGTGAGAGACCCCGAACTTGTTTATTTTTTGACCTTTACAACTGCTTATGCGTTTGATTATATTACAGTTTAATGTTTTACTACTAACAAATTGTTTAATATTCTGTTACCAATCAATTTGTGTGCCTACAACTGCATATGGTTTTTAATTGTATATGAGAATGCAATTAATATGCCAATTTTGGTTGATTTTGTAGTGATTGAAGAAGGCTACCGACATTCAACCTCAGATGCTCTTCCACCTCAACAAACGAGCTTCATCTCAATAGCTTCCAAGGAAGGAATCTACATCAAGAAGGGGGGCATGTTAACCCTCATGGACACCTATCATTTTCGAGGACGAATGCCTTATTATTTATTTGATTGAATCATGGACCGGGCTTGTCAGTCCAATTTGCAACGATCGGCCACTGTGGACACCCATGTGTGAAACTCTTATAAAAGGTCCATTTGACCTAAAAATCCTCATTCTGGGAGGTGCAAGCTAAGAAGTACTCTTGCTCCATCTCTGTCTCCTTCTCCTTTGTGTGCTCACGGGTGTGTGTGTGTGTGTGTGTGTATGCTTGAGAGAGAGAGAGAGAGAGAGAGAGAGAGAGAGAGAGAGAGAGAGAGAGAGAGAGAGAGAGAGAGAGAGAGAGAGAGAGAGAGAGAGAGAGAGAGAGAGAGAATTGCGGCGGCATCGGTGGTGGCTTTTTCTTCTTATAGCATAGGATCCTTAACGATGGAATCATTGAGCGGTGAGTGACACGCCATTGTTTCTTTGAGCTTACTAAAACTGTCTGGTTGTGTGTTTGCAGCTTTTCGAGGCTCGCACACAGTGCACATGCAAGTTACCAGCCTCCAACACGTGCGGTAAAGCGCATAATGCCTCTTGTGGAGGGTGACTCTTGGGGTGTGTGTGTGTGTGTATTCTCTCTCATTCTCCTACTTGTAGGCATCGCCCCCTCCTTTGTAGGACCAGTTGTTGACTTTTGGGCTCAAGCACCTCAACCACTTAAAACTGGCCAAAATATCATCTAAAGGTTCTAGGTCTAAGGACTTTTAACACTAACCTTTGGAGGCTTTAATGAAGCTTAACCTAAGGTCTTTTAAAGCTCTGTTAGGTGCACATTGCTCCTTGGTAGACCTCTCTCCATTTGGACCCTTATTGAGATGAGCTTATCTCTCCTCTTGGTCCCTTGCTGAGAATGGGTCAAACAACACATATCTGTATCCTAACTTTTGTTCCCATTTACCTCCCGTTATTAAATGATCAGTTCAATATAAGAAAATCATTTGGGATAGATGGATGTTAGATTTTATGACACTTCTTGTTCCAACTTATCTTTTTGAAATTTCTCATTTCAAATTTGTAAGGAGTGAGTGCATTCCAGGTCTTTGTATTTATAGGTTGGCTTGTCTCCTAAAAGCATCTCCAACTCTAAGCCAAGACTTTGTAGGTTTACACTGGAATGATTCCTTAGATAAGGATTAACCCTAATGTCCTCATGTGTAGTGACCCATTCAGGTATTCTCTCCAATACTTGGGCACAATTAGGATCCGGTGGTACTTGGTAGAGTTGTTGATTGTGGTAGCTAAGTGATTTCCAGTCATTAACCATGTGTCGGACTCCCACATACTACATTTGGAAGTGCTCTAAATCAAAGTATGATGTTTTATTGTGAAGGAATTCTTTGATTGAATAGCTTTTTGCCTTCTCAGTCTCTTGCTTAATGCCAACAATTTAGTGGAGTGATCTTGTTGAGAGTTTGAGTCGAATCTTGACTCTCCTTGAAGACTCTTACCCTTGTCTTGATTCCCCGATGTATATACAATGATGGCATGATGTGTCGCTAGCTGTTGGGAACGAGATGTACCTTATGTTTGGGACTGACCAGACCGACCCTAATCAGACTGACTTTGATCTTGCTGTTGAGTCTGGTGACCAGGTTGGTTGGTATGGCTGCTGGAACCAGTGCCTTGAGTATACTGGTTCCCTCCTGCCGCGGAATCAGGAGGTGGCTGATCGTCCTCATAATCAATGTCTAGTGGGGTTTGGGCCACATCGGTGGGCTTGTCTGTTGATGCTCCTTGTCCTTGTCCCTCCACAGGCTTTGCTAGAAGCATTTGTTTTGACTTCATTTTGGTTAGGAAAGCGGTTGTCTTTTGCTTCTTTTCAGATGGCTTTGTGGTGCCACTTATACCTGCTCATGCCGTGTCAATTTCAGCTTGTGTGGTTGTTCTCTTGGTGCCAGTGGTGACAATAGCTAAATCGATACCCTCATTGGTGGTGTTTTGTCCGATTTGCTGGCCTATAATATCTTGCTGCTTAGTAAGCTAATTGTTACTAGTCCCAATGCCTGCTGCCTTATCCCACACCTTATGGGCATTCAGGTGTGTTGGGATGTAGGTTTCCCAGTATAAGAATTGTCAGGCGTACCATGCCTTAAATTCATGCTGGTTCTAGGTCTTGACTTTGCTTGTTTGCTGAATTAGGCTGCTCTGTAGACATGCAGTTAGGTTATTTTTTGCTTTGGAGTTCTTCAGTATGTGTAGCAGCATGCCAAATATTTTTTCAGTAGCATAAGTGGGATTTGTTTTTCAAAGTGATGGCCTCAACAATAGACTTATACACTGGCCCATATTCTAGAGCTGCTACTCAGACTCCCTGGGCTCCCCTTTTGTGTTTCTTAGTGGCTTCAACATCTTTAGTTAAGTGTCTGCTGACTTCCTCAGCTAAGCACGACTTGGCCTTGATATAGTATGGCATTCTGAGAACATGCCCCAAAGATGCTACTACGGCTTGGACTTCTTGGCCATGGATTCTAGCAGTTCCATGCTCAAGATCAAAAGTGTCAACAACTTGCTTGATGAGATCTGCATCAAAGTCCATTCTGGTGGCATCAATCACGGCCTCTAGATCTTAGAGCTTTAACAATGTGCATTCATTCAGATTCCCAATCTTTGTATATGGCACTGAGCAATTTTGCTGCATATGCTCTATGTGTTCTTCAATGAATTGTGTGGCCTGGTCCACACTTTCATGCATCTTCTCTGACACTTTCTTTTTCTTTTCCATATATGCACCTTTGGATTACTCCTGTGAAGATGACGATGCATTGTAGTGGTGGAGAAAGAGAAACAAGAAAGCTTTGGTGTGTCAGGTTTGGAGTGAAAAGGTGTAGCAATGGAGGGTGAAGATGGTGAATGTGTGGAGCTTGTTGTATACTATGTTGGTTACAAAGGTGTAGAAGGTTGTTTTGTAGGAGAGGTAAGGTGTGAAATAGCTTGAGATAGAAGTGTAAGGTCGCGTACCTTTCACATAGTTATCTTTATACGCACCATGAATGCTCCACGATCCTGCTCTCTTCATTTTAGGGTCATTGTCCTGCCACATGTCCTTCATGTGTTGGTTTGGACGTCTACTTATTATCTGGAAGATTCTGACTTTGATTGATGATTGCTTGTAACCGTTAATTTTGTCAAACTTTACTAGTTCTGGTTGTGTCAGATTCAGAACTACATTGTACTTCTCAATTGGTTAAGCTAATTGTTGACATGTCTCCTAAACTGGCCTACTGTAAAACAAGTTTAATGGTTCACGTTTTGATTCAAAATGGTTTTTTGGTTCTGGGACTGATGGGATTTCTTTTGATCGAGCACAATATAGTTTGCTCTTGTTCTTGTTGTAAACTCCAGGCAACATTAATCTAGATAAGTCCCTTATTCTGATTGTTCCATTAGAGAATACCCAGTCAACCTCATAGGTTCCATACCAAGCTTTTCTCAAATTCCTAACCTTGATTTTACTGTCATGCCAATGTTTCCTTCTTTGTTGAACAGCCTCTTGTTCCAACATGGCTCGTTTTCAAAGTTCATCCAACTGTAACAACTAATCCAACCTCCATTTCAGATTCTGATTGAAATCCATGTCGTGTTGTATTGCAAATCTGAGACTAGGAATCCCAAACTCCATTGGAACTACTACCTTTGTTCCATACACCATTTTGAAGGGTGCCGTACCATTGGTAACCTTGTAGGCAGTCCTATAGGCCCATAGTGTTGTCTGGAGTTTGGCATACCACTGATGTGGTTTTTTTTAACAATATTCATGAGAATGGTATTAATACCTTGGATAACATGGCATTGATTTCCCGTGATTCACTGAAAAGATCTTGTTAGTATTTGAATTGTTTCATTTATGAAATGTGCTCCTTGATCTTAGACAATCTCAATGGGACAACCATATCTACAAATGATAATCTCATACAAGAAAACCGTTGTTGATCTGGCATTGTTATCTGGTAAGGCTTTAGCTTCCACCCACTTGCTCACATAACTTGTTGGCATAATGATGTACATGTTCTTTCTAGGAGTGATCTTCTTGAATGGCCCCATAAAGTCTAACCCCCACTTCATAAACACTCCGAGTGGCTGAACCAAAGCAAGAGGTGTCATGTCAACTATTGTTGGCCTTCCCATCCTTTGACAAATGTCATAGATCTTGCATAATGCTCTGCCATCATAGTTTGCCACCAGAGGCGTGCTTATAAATTTTTCTTATAAGTGATGTTAGTGGAGAAATTTCCACCTGCATCTCCACTATGAGCCTCAGTGAGATGACTTGCAACCTTCCTTGCATTGACACACACCTTTCAAGCACACCATCAATACCCAATCTGTAAAGAGCTCCTTCAATGATGGTAAACTTTAGACTCTTTATAATCAATGCCTTTTTCTTTGCTTGAGACCGATCCTCTGGAAATCCTCCCATCTGAAGGAAATCATATACTTCTTGCAATTTTAGATATGGTCTATCTTTATAATCTGTGCCTTTTTCTTTGCTTGAGACTCGTCCTCTGGAAATCCTCCCATCTGAAAGAAATCATATACTTCTTGCTATTTTAGATCTGGTCCATCTTCAACCGTGCTCTAGAATGATTCAACATCTACCGATTCGTCTCTTAATGATGCTTCTGAAAGAAAATGAGCACCACAATGGGTTTTCCCTAGCTTATGGAAGGTCTTGAATTCAAATTCCATTAAAAACATCATCCATCTGATCAATCTTCCCTGAATAACGACCTTGTTGATTAAAAAAAGCAAAGCCTCATGATCCATGTTAAAGTGAAACAATGTTTGCAATAAATAATGTCTGAATTTGGTGGCACTGAACACCATTCCTAACGCTTCTCTTTCAATGGTAGATATCCTTGTTCAACCATGCTAAAACTGTGACTGGCAAAGTAGATCGGGTAGTCTGTCTTCCCATCAAGATGGGTCAGTATAGCTCCCTTTGCCATTCCATATGCAAGACCATATTAGGTATTATGGTAGAAATCCCGCATTATGGAAATCTCCGAATTGACCAAATTCATGTAATTTGGGAATTTCCAACTTAAAGTGGGAAAAAGGAGACAAACTTGTTGATAAGATAGAGTGAAAATCTTATTGGATTGTGGTGTTGATAAACACCAAAAGTTAAGAGGATGAACAAAGCATGAATTTCATTAAATCAGCCCTTGAAAACAGTATTGAAAACATTATTTTTGCAAACAGACATCTTTAAACTTAAGACAGGGTACTCTCAATCAAAACATTGTCCATAATAACCATGACCAGTACTCTTCTTGTCTCAAGACCACCTAAGTGTGAAAAAACGGAACCCATTCCTTATTCACAATCCGGAGTGGATAAACCCCTACCCAGGGTTCCGGGTGCCCATACACCAAACCAGTTGCCCATACAACCGGGCGGCTCCCCTAGGATAAAAAACGGTATCCTAACTTATGTAGAAACATCAAGACATGACACGGAGTAGAAACTCATCGTTCATGGGGGTAACCGACTTATCCGTGGCTGGAAAGCCATTATTATCATCAATTTATACCAAGGAGTTGGAGGTGTCTTGAGACAAGCTGTCTTAAGGATGATCAATGATATCTTTCCTAATTCAACCAGTTTTAACCCAAACAATTATTTCCTACATTATAAACAAATGCACGTTGGAAGTTACCTTCCGTTTTTGGTCAATTATTCATTTTCTGATTCTTACTCACTCCTTACGTATGCAATGCTACCTTATAAAAGAACTTAAACTATTTAAAGACTTAATTGAATAATGGGAAACCCACTTGGGACTGATCGGCCATCTGCTGCTGTGCTGGCGCCTGAAGACTCTCCTCCGTAGGCCTACTACTAGGCCCAGCTTCATCGTCATGCGACACTCTAATTCTTTTTAGAGCTCTGCCCTCATCATCAGATGTAGGATTGGCTCGGGTCCTTTTAGGTGCCATAACTTCTTATCCTTATAAAAAGGACGTCTAATCATTAGGTAAATTATCCAAAAGCTAAACTTCATCTTTGTATCCAATTCTACCCAAATCTAAGTTAAATTTATAGTCTTAATTGGTAAATTCTTGACCTAGTAATTTATTATTTGCCTATATAGGCATGATATCTTTTTCCACAGCTTCCCTAAGGGTTTTCTAATCTCTTCTAATTTTCTTATAATTTTTTGTATCTTTTTTCTAATTTCCCCATCGAATTTTAAGCTTGGAGTCTTCTTATTTTGAGCTTAATATTTATTCTCTTTACTTTCTCTCAAAGATTTCATTTTCTCAACTTTATATCACAAGTTTACACTTACCATAATTTTACTAGAAACTTTTGACCGCAAAGTCTATTTATTTTAATTAATCTTTTGCTAAAAATAGGACTTTTGGTCAGTTATATTTCCTAAACTCAATAATAAACTATGGTATAATTATCACAAGTAAATATAAGAGTATTTTTGACCTCTATAATTATCTTATTATTTTTCAACTTAATTATCTAATTTCCATCTTTAATTTTCAGCTAAAATCAGTATAATTTGACTTAAATAAATATCTGTACTACTTTTCTAACCTTGAAATAATTATCACGATCTTTTTATCATATAATCTAGCTCTCATAAATAGCATGTAATCATATAGCCTGATTTACTAATTTCCCTCTTTAGTTTTCAGCTAAAATTAGTATAATTTGACTTAGATAAATATCTATACTAAGTTTCTAACCTTGAAATAATTATCACGACTTCATTATCATGTAATCTAGCCTTGATAAATAGCATGTAATCATATCACATGATTTACTAATTTCCGTTATAATAACTTACAATAGTAAAGAGAGTGAAATTAGTGTTGATAACTTTGATTTTGCTAATGAGCAGGCTGCTAATGATTCCCTTGTGCTTGTTAACTATCTTGTTTCTAGGCTTCAACAAGCCATGGGCAATCCATCCCTCCCAAGTGAAGTGCAACGACAACTTCGTCCCTTTAGTTCTCAGCTAGAATTAGTATAATTTGACTTAGATAAATATTTATACTACTTTTCTAACCTTGACATAATTATCACGGCCCTTTTATCCTGTAATCTAACTCTACTAATAGCATGTAATCATATCACATGATTTACTAATTTCCTTCTTTAATTTACCCTAAAAAATAACGTTTTTCTACTAAGATAATTAGCTAAACTAATTCTCTGTGATTAAGATAATATCACTGTTGTTTTAAGATGTAATCTACCTCTGATAATTATCTAAAATCTTTTTTGTTTAATTTGCTATTTTCCCCTATTTATTTTTCCCTCATAGAGTGTAATTTTGTTGAGATAATTCGTTAAATTAATTAGCTGAGGTTAAGATAATTATTACGGGTTCCATAAGATATATTTTACCTCTGATAATTATTTCAAAGGATTTTGGGTGAGTTTTCTATTTTTCCCCTTGTATTTTCCCTACAAACAATGTAATTCTATTGAGGTAATTAGTTAGACTAATTATCTGAGATTAAGATAATTATCATGGGTTTCATAAGATGTTTTTTACCTCTGATTATTATCTCAGAGTATTTTGGATTAGTTTGCTATTTTCCCCTAAAAAAGGGTAATTCTGTTGAGATAATTAGTTACACTAATTATCTGAAGTTAAAATAATTATCACGGGTTTCATAAAATGTGTTTTACCTCTAATAATTATCTCAAAGTATTTTGGATTAGTTTGGTATTTTCCCCCTTTTATTTTCCCCTAGAAATAATCAGTTAAACTAATTACCTGAAGTTAAGATAATTATTACGGGTTTCATAAAATATGATTTACCTCTAATAATTATCCAAAGCAATTCGGATTAATTTTCATTTTTCTCTCTTTTATTTTTCTCTAAGAACAATGTAATTCTGCTGAGATAATTAGTTAGACTAATTATCTGAAGTTAAGATAATTATCCCGGGTTCCATAAAATATGATTCACCTTTGATAATTATCTCAAAGCATTTTGGATTAATTTGATCATTTTGCCCTTTACTTTTCTCTTAGAAACATTGTAATTCTGCTTAAATAATTATAAAAATTACTCAAAAAATTAAAAGATATTTTTTCTAACATAATGACAGTCTAACATAGCTGTGATAATTATCTCATCTTAATCTAGATTTAATTAGTATAAATATCATTAATTTATGGTTTAAATGAGTAATTTCAGCCCTAATATAATATAATAATTAATTAGCTTAGTGTCCTTAAGCTTAATGTCAATAATCAACAGAGAATTTTGAATTAGGAGAGAATTTGAGAGTATACATAGGTTTAATCTTCAATTAATTAAAACAAATGTAAATAGGTTAACCTAGCTTTACTAATTAAGAAAGGTTAGTACTAATTATCGTTGATTAACCAACTAGAGATTTGCTCTCTAGTGATTTCTGCATAGAGGTCCCTCTAGATGAGAGAGAATGTGCCAAGGCTCCGAGTCTCTCTGCAATTGTGAAGCAAGGGGTCCTATTTATAGGTTTTTGGCACTCACAAGCTCTCATAGGCTGAAAAAAGCAGTTGCTTGCAGCTCAAGTAGCCCCCAGGCTCAAGATGGTGCCCCCTGCTACTAATTCTGTCTTGGGCAGGTTCATCACTGCCCCACACAGCCCCCCCGGCTTCCAGAATCCATTTCTGCTATTTTTTCTAACTTTTAATGATTAAACTTGGAAATATCTGCAATTTCTAGAACCTTAGGATAAAAAGTCTTTAGCAGTAATAATTACTGAAACCATTCAATTTTTCTTAACTAATTAAATTCATAGTGTAACCTTTCAGAGCCCGTAACTTTTTCAGATTTTATCGGAATTCGGTTCTGAAAAATTCTAACCCTAGTAAAGCTCTGGTTACGGTTCCAAAAATACCAATATTGCCATAGTTGGATCATTCTACCGTGTTTTCTTAACAACCAAGTTAATTTGATCAGGCTTTGTACAATTTTTAAGGTTTCAAAAACTGGAAACCTTACAACGAGGCTTTTGTAACAGTCCAACAGAAAGCACTTATATGTAAAGCATGAGGGTGACACATTTCTTATCGTTGTTCTAAATGTAGATGATTTTTTGAGTACTGGTCCGAATGAGACACACATTGATGAATTCTAGGCTGATTTGAATGTTATTTTTGAGATGAAATATTTGGGGCTTTTGCATCATTATTTGGGCATACGATTTAAGCACTGTGATGGTGGTATTTCCTTGTGTCAAACAAGCTACATAGTGACATTACTATGTAAGTTTGGACTCAAGAACTATAAACCTTATGCTTCTCCGATGGAAACAGGTTTCAATTGAATCTTCATGATGCTAGTGATATTGCCAATGTCACTCTTTATCAAACTACTATTGGATGCCTTATTTATGTATGCAATAGGAGGCCCGATATTCAGTTTGTAGTTTCACAAGTCAGTAGATTTATGCATAGCCCAGGGTTTAAGCATTGGCAAGCTATCAAGAGGATTTTTCACTACTTGAGTGACACGTTACATCTTGTCTTGTTTTATCCCAAAGGGGGATCATTGTCGCCAGATTGACATGGTTTTTTGGACTTAGATTGGGCTAGTCATTACGACACACGAGTACTCACAAGTGGTTTTTGTTTCATGCTCAGCAGTTCATGCATATCATGGTTGATCAAGGAGCAACCTACGATGGCCACTTCCAATTGTGAGGGTGAGTACATGGCAATCTTTATAGCTACGATTGAGTGTGTATGGCTTAGACGCCTTATGGTGGATTTGGGTGTTGGACATGACACTGCAAACATCATCTGCACCCAAATTCATAGGGCAATGGCAGTTGTGAGAAACATGGTTTTTCATGCTCGCTCAAAGGTTAGTATGGAGCTGTGATGTTTTGATAGCAACGGTGGGGAAGAGGGTGAAGGAGTACAAGGTGTGCTGGTGGGCCTACAATGCTTTTTCATCGGAGTAGACCTCAACACTGTGCATGTGTGCACCCTAAGAGAAAATAGGGCAAAGGTACAAGTATTGGAACTTAGAAGTAGGAGCAACAGAGGCGGGCTAAGTTCGGGAGACTTTTGCAAAGTAAGCCCTATAAGCATGTTCATAGTGCATTTATTCATGGGGCTTATCACAAAACATGGTGAACGAGAGAGCATTGAGGTGCACATTGAGGTGCATTACCACTATGTCAGAGAGAGACTCTCAGTAGGAGAGATCAGCTTGGCTTTTGTGCTGACACAAAATAACCTTGTAAATCTATTCACAAAGGTATTTCCTTGTGAGAAGCTTGAAGCTTTTTGCAAATCTTTGGGCTTACTTCCGTTTTCGGATTGATCATGTCCTTGGGGCATGACACTTTTTCTTTACACTAGGTGCTAGCTTTGTTCATTGCATCACTCCCTTGATCACTCCCAAGGGGAATTTTTAACCATATACATGTGGTAATGATGTGTGGGAACACACTTAGGACCATCGGGGCATTTTTTCCCTCACTAGGAGTTTTTTTCCCCATGCATTGTATATACACCCATCATTCTAAGGCTAACTTATCTTTCCATTGTGCACTAAGAAACATACTCTGTGTTGTGTTCCTTGAGCTTCTTCATCTTCTCCAAGCTGTGTGTGTTTCCTTGCAACCCTATTTCCAATACAAAGGCCATTCTATCATGTGGATAAATATAGAAGGGAATTAATTTTTTTTGGACCCCAAAATGTGAAGCAAGTTTCCAGTCTCTCAAGGAGGCCATTAGTATGAAGCCAATTCTTTGTCAGCTAGATCAAGATGATATCTTCCATGTTCATGTAGATGCTTCTAGTATGGCGATGGAGGAATATTCTTGCACAAATTTATGAAAAGCATATTATCCAATATATTTTGCTAGTTGTACAGAAGAGCAAGGTTACTGCACAACCGAGAGAGAGGCACTAGGAATTGTTTTTAGCACAAAAAAATTCAAGCACTATTTGTTGCGAAGTTGTTTCACTTTTGGGTGGAAGCACATTAACTTTTACCAAATTGCATGTCCATGGATTAAATTTAGGCACTACTTGTTACGAAGTTGTTTCATTTTTGGGTGGAAGCACGTTAACTTTTCCCGAATTGCATGTCCATGGATAATGCTAGATAGCACATGCTATTTGCATTTTCACTTATTTGAAAAGTTGACTTTCCATAAATATATAGGCCCTTTTTAGTTGAAAAAAAAAGTTACTATCCACGACTCCCTCCCACATCTTTAGCTCAGAACGTGGGGGCCTCTCTCTCTCTGTCTCTCTCTCTCTCTCTCTCTCTCTCTCTCTTTCTCTCTCTCTCTCTCGTTGGGTTCAAGCCCATGTGAGAAACTAATCTTGTGGTAGATAGATACAAACAAATACACACCACCCCTTTATTTTGGTGTTTGCTTGGTAAAAGAGGTGGTTAGTCTAGATTTATAAACGTGAAAAGATCAAAGCTAGTAATAAACATAGCATGGAGTTGTATTCTTGCTCGATTGTCTCTCTCTTTGCTTTCATTTTCTCCTACATCTACTTGCCCTCCTCCCTTGGCTTGCCATTGCTACCGCCTTCCATAGTCATGTTGTACTAGCAATGGTATCAAAGCCTAGGCTTGTTGTCTTGTCAATGACAAGGATCTGCGTAGCAGAGGTGTTCTAAAATGTTGCCAAATTTCCTATGTACTAGTGGTGAAAACATTTGAAGAAAACCATCCTTGGGTGGCAAAAATCTTACGTGTAGGAGCTATGTCTCAAGACACTACCATATTAGTTGGCATAGGCAATCTTCTCATCCCGGTGTTTCAAAATGCTATCCGATATCAGGAGGCTCCCTCCAAATAGTGTTTCAAAATGCTACTACAGAGTTGATGAAATGTTTTGACTTTGCAAGCACGTCAAGCTCAATAGGAGGATTGTGGAAAGCTAGCTTTGTGTGAGGGTCGATACTATTGAAGATCCACCTGTGTCATGGCCACAATTATGAGAGAAGCCCCAACATATAATCAAAGCCTTTGTGATTCAACAGATGTAGTAACAAAAGGCTACTTCTTGCAACAAAAAATGTATCGCATCAAAGATCCAAAAGTTAGCATAGAATTTTACTCCCATGTTTTGGGAATGAAGTTGTTAAAGAGATTTTATTTTCCAAAAATGAAGCTTAGTTTGTATTTTCTTGGGTATGAGAATGTAGATGTTGCTCGAATGACCTAGTTGAGAAAGCTGTGTGGGCTTTTAGGTGCAAAACTACTCTAGAAGTGACACCCAATTGGGGTACAAAAAGAGATCCCGAGTTTAAAGGTTATCACATTGGAATAACCATAGATGATACAACAAATCATGCTAGAGGTTTGAGAAGCTGGATGTCAAATTGGTGAAGACACTTGATGAAGCAAGAAGATATAAGGGGTCACTATATTTTTTGGGGATGCACAATCACTGTTGTTTTTGCAGATGGTTTCGTCAAGAATGTAGCACATCAACATATGTATTTTTTTCAAAGATTATTTTTTCCATGTCATAGTTCTATTTTTGTCAGTTGTGAATTGTTTTCATGCCCCAGTTATACAGGTAAAGACACTACCACCACACAAAAAAGTGGTAAGACCTCCAACAATTGTTAATTTGTTTGAGTTATGTTGTTTCATGTTGATTGTTGTTCGAAGGAAGTACACCCACCCTAATGTTTTTGTCAAGGGGGGATTCTACTCATGTTTTAGGTGGTATGTGGACTCTTCCATGGTCTATTACAAGTTATTTGGGCTTGAGGGGGGTTCATAGTTGTGTTGCCCTAACATATCTGTGTGTGTGAGTTAGCGTGGACACTTGAGAAGAAGCTACATGTTGTATAAAGGAAAACAAGAGTGCATTAATGGAATTGATGGAAGAAGGTCTTATAAGATCCAATGTTTTAATCCACTATGCCCATTGGGAGAGTAGCTTGAATCACATGCCATCATCAGGGAGTACGAGGCCTTAAAGAAGAGAGAATATCCAAATCTTAGCATGGATACTTAAGAAGAAGCTACATGTTGTATTAAGGAAAACAAGGGTTCATTCATGGAATTGATGGAAGAAGGTGTTATAAGATCCAATATTTTAACACTAGACTGGTAACCTATCAGGACATAAAAGTGTCCTTTCAGGGTTTTGGAAAACAATTCCAAAACCATAGTAGATCGACGCATTTTGAAAAATCCTTTCATGAGCTTATAGTTCAAGGACTAATTCATATGGGAAAAATGAGAGACTTGTAAGATTTCTCATCCATTGGTCACTACAAGCCTCCAAAGTTGATGGACCAGTGCATTTTGCCCAAAACAACAATTTCTTACGGTTGATTGCATATAAATAAGAGTGGGGATTTTTGTAGGACATGAGATAAAATGCCCCATTAACTACAATGGGTTGGTGATAAAATCATATGGTTGCTTTTACCTCACCAAATGTTTTTTGGGCAAAAAAATAGGTACAAAAAAATTACATTTTTGCCATTCTGTGGACCTATCATCAAAGTTTCTATAGTCACGCTCAATACAGATACTATATAAATGTTTTCTTAGTTTCCATTGGGCCTTTGGATCCAAAAGGAGACATGGAGCATGTCAAAAGGATAATGGATCTCTTACTAAGTGGAACCTTGGGGGCAATGATAAAGTGCTAAATACAGCAAACATGAAAAAACTGGGTTTAGCATTATGACCTCTAGA
Organism: Adiantum capillus-veneris; assembly: GCF_014529385.1. NCBI lineage: Eukaryota > Viridiplantae > Streptophyta > Polypodiopsida > Polypodiales > Pteridaceae > Adiantum > Adiantum capillus-veneris. Next base: position 5,316,819 of record NC_140948.1, on the reverse strand, counting down.
AACCCATAGAAACTACTCAATATCTAGCCAAGTTTGTAGTTTATGATTAGATATGGTTACTACCTACAAAATACACACAATTGGCCTAAGAAACTAGCAATATTGAGAAAGTTATACTTGCTACTCTAAAATGTTTTGTATTCTTCAACAATCTAAAAACTCAACCATCATCATATACTATGCTATATAGCATATTAGGTCCCCCAAAACTCAAGGAAGATTAGCTTTATGTTATACATTACACTTACACGATCAAAATTGAATTTGGATATCAAGAAAGCCACCAAAAAAATAATAAAAGTGCTAATTTTGGCCAAAACACAGGATTATGCAATTCTTGTAAGTTGGTTATAACTTTCAATTTTAACACTAAGCTCTCCCTACAAGCATCAAAACATGTTGAGAACTATGAAGGCTTATCCTCTAGCAATCTAAAGCTCACAAATATGAAGTTTAGAGTGGTATAGTTGCAAAAAATTGAAAAAAAGCCAAAAACAAGACCCGTTTTTTCACACAGTTTAGGTTCAAAGATGTTGTGCAAGAGTAAAGTTAGTGGTGAAATCGATACTCCAAAAAAAAAGTCAAGTTTTTTTCAGCTCATAAGGAAACTTTGTGGATATATAGCACCTAGAAATTCATTTTCATACTCTTCAAAAAATTCAAGGAAAATGGTCACTTTACAGGACACAAAAGTGTCCGAGGACATAAAAGTGTCATGTTACCATTCTAGTGTTAACCCATTATGCCCATTAGGAGAAGCAGGAAGAATCACATGCCATCATCAGGGTGTACGAGGCCTTAAAGAAGAGAGAATATCCAAACCTTAGCAAGCGTAAGACCTATGCAAGGTTGCTAAATGTTGAAAGAACACAATTGTCTATGAGATAGTAGAGTACTTAGATAGGACCCAAATCATATAGAAGATAGTCAAGTGCAAGATCCTTAATCAAATTTTGGAGCATCTATCAATGCTTGCACTACCTGGTAGAACCTTGAGGGAGGAGAAAGAAGTGAAAGCAACACTACTAGCCAATGTTTGCAACACATTGGAAATAGTTAAGTAGCCCTCAAACAAAGATGGGTTATTTCTTAAGAAAAGTAGGCAATGCTGATGAACTCATCCAAAGAATTTTGCGTGGCTAAGGTGGTAAGGGCTATCTAGGTCTCTAATCCATCCTTATACATGGAAAGGTCTAGTATCCAGGCTACCTTAGATTGTGGTTTTGGTTTATTGTCATTGGTGGCATGTTGGAAGCAGCAATGTGGCAGCTCCATATCTGAGGAATTGAAGGAACTAGTTTAATCATTTTTGGCGATCTAAGTCATGCGGTTTCTCCCAATTATAAGGATGTTTGTACAAAAGTATTAAGTAGAAATAACCACATCAAACACCATGTTAACCTAATTGATGAGCCTGAAGTATACCATTTGCTAATAAGGACCATAGAGGAGATGCTATTTGACACAATTGTTGCTATTGATCACGTACAATTTTTTCTAATTACCTTGTTTTCATTACTGTTATCATATTCCCCTAGTAATTATTAGCATATACTACATGATCATAGCATATAGGCCATGCCTAGTAGCATACAAACCATGCTAAGTAGCATATGGGCCATGCTTCCTTGCATACATGACATCTTGACTAGTTTACATTACATGCATAGTGACACACACACAATGATTGGTAGCATACATGCCATGGTAACTAGCATATACACTATGCTTGGTATCTTATCTGCAATACTAGCTAACATATGGGCCCTGCTAAGTAGCATACATGCTATGCTTTCTAGAATATACACCATGATTAGTAGCAGAAAGTCCATGGTCAATAGCATATGGATGCATGCCTTGCTAAGTAGCATATACACTATGCTTAGTAGCTTACATATCATGCTAACTAGCATACGGTCCATTCTTGGTAGCATACACTCCACGATAGATGGCATAAAGGATATGCTAGCTAGCATAAAGTCAATGCTAACTAGCTATTGTTCATGCTTGATAGCCTACATGCCATGCTAAGTACCATAAGGTCCATTCTTGGTAACATACATGCCATGGTTAGTAGCATACAATCCATGCTAACTATTGTATTGTTCATGTTTGATATCCTACAATTCATGTTAAGTAGCATATGGGCCATGATTCCTTGCATACACATGTATGCTTAGTACACTCTATGCTAACTATCATATTGACTATGGTAACTAGCATACACACCATGCTAGCTGGAATATTGTTCACTTCCTACTAGATAGCATACATAAAGGGCTAAGTTCCATGTTTATATAGCTAGTGAAATATCTCAAGGCATGTGCAGTTCTAATTGTTGGACTTGATTATTTATTAAAGGTTGAGTTGTTTTGTAGATTCAAAGTCCTTCATCCAGAGTGCAAAATTCAATTGCGTGCCTTTAAGTATTTAAATCCTTTCTTTGTCCATCAAGTGAAGGATAGATATACATGTTGCTATGGATATCATGTGCATACAAATCACATTGGGTGTGTTCAAATGGTGTTGCTTCATAGTTCAAGGAATGCAGTTCTTTCTACTTTGTAGCTAGGTATGCAAGGTTGATAGGGATACAAATGAACCATTTCTTCTCAGCAATGGGACATGGAAATGGAGAATATGATGGAGCAAGGGTTGTGATGAAGAGAACACTAACTCACAAATAGTTAGGGCCAACCTATTTGAGGGTGTGGATGCTTGCTATGCTTCAAAACAGAGAGATGATGCACATGTTTGTTGAAAGGTCAAAGTAGGAGACATGGACAGGGAGGTAAAATGGAATTGTCAACCTATTCCAAACTCTAGGACTTTTCACGCCATTTCTAGGTATATTTGTGACTCTACAAGGCTGGCCACCAAGGATTTGGCTTGTTTTTGCTATGCTTGAATGCATGGCCATTGGAATAGGTGAATCAATAAACCACATGTTCTAGGTTGGGAATGCCATGTTTTGCAACCTTTTCTAGACAATGATCCTATCTTGGATGATAATGAAGGTTTATATGAAGCCTTGTTGAAGGACATCATGATGTGTTAAGCAATGCACTTCAAGTTGGCAAAATTTTTACTGTGCATCCAGATTCTGCAACTAATATAGAAGCGATCAACTTCTATCTTGTCAAGTGAGTTGTAGAGAAACAAGAGGATCAATAAAATTATGTGGATGAATGGAAAAATCTTACCATTATGCTCCATGTTCATGTACTTTTGCATCTTGTGTGATGTATAAAGATACCCATGGAGCCCATCCCAAAAAGAGGAAATCTTTATTGTATTACTCCAGAACCTATGGGGCTATCTATAATAGCATGCCATTTGCAATGTAACCTATCCTTAATTTTTGAGAAATAATAAAATTTGTTTCTAGAAAGGTGTGTATGGCCTGTCTATTGACTTCTCTTTCTCATTCCCCTTTTTAGTAAACATAGACAATGGGAAAATCACTTCACAATATGTGCTAACTAGCACATAGTTTGGTGGTTATATATAGATGTATGTTAATTAGTATACAATTATGTCAACTAGCATACACGTGTATGCTAAATAGCATACAAGTAATTATAAACTAGCTAGACTATACACATACTGGCACACATGTAAGAGGTACTGACTTGCATCAACCAGTGCACGAGTTAGCATACAAGTGTATGCTAACTAACATAGACATGTATGCTTACTAGAAGATATGTGCATGTTAACTAGCACTCAAGTATATGCTATTTAACATACAATTGTATGCTTATTATCATACACCTGTGTGCTAGTTAACATACATTGATATGCTAACTAGCACACATGTGAGTGTCTGGCTATAATATAAACTTATTTTCCATATAGCTAAGAGGTAATGAGTATTGTACGAGTATTGATTCTAAGTTTTAGTGAACTTGGCAACACTTGTACACTAGTTAGCTTACAGGTGTAAGGTAGCTAACATAGACTTGTATGCTTACAAGCATACAAGCATATACGTGTATGTTAACTAGCACCCAAGTTTATGCTAACTAACATAAAATTGTATGCTAGTTAGCATACACATGTGTTCTAGTTAACATACATTAGTATGCTAACTGGCATACATGTAAATGTCTAGCTGTACTATAAACTTAACTTGCTATGCTAACTTGCTAAACTTAACATACATTAATTACGTGTTTAGTTATATTTTTTAACTTACATATTAATATTATCATGGACCAATATATGTGTTATTGTTAATGAGTGGGGTACTCATTGATCCTACACTAATAAGATAAGTCTACATTGCAACGGTAGCCACACAAACAAGATATGATTTATAGAGACCTACAAAAGTACAAAACAACAATTATCCTTGGATTACAAAACAATACTTTGGCAAGTCCTCCTATTTCAAGACACTAGTCCTTTGTGTATTTTGCAAAATGTGTACTTGTATTATAGACACACATGTATACAAAGTAAGTTTTATGCTCAAAAAAATGTACAGGGCCTTTTAAGGTTGGACAAGAGGGGATATTGAGCATAGCCAAAAGTGCAGGGCCTTTAAAAGCCGAGAAAGAGGGCATATAAAGGCTGGCCAATCAGAGAGCAGTTCAAGTTTTAGTTACAAATCAAAACACTAAGAGGGTATCAACATCCAAGGGAGTATGGATCATGTTCTTCCAAGCATAAAGTGGGTGGTCAGGTGCAAGAAACCAAAGCCAAAGCTAGTTCACAACTTTATCAATGAGGTACCCATAAAACTAAGACTTCTAGATATTTTCAAGATTTGGCAAAATCAAACTTCAATGGAGGAGATTATAAAAGCACTTGTACACAGAATCATCAACAAATAAAGTGTTTTGAGAATTGCATTGCTTTTGTTTACCCCATAAATCAAATAGACATTTATAAAGAATGGGTTTTTTTAACCCAAGAATGATTGCATCACCTTCCTGCCTTTTGCACTGGGACTGGGACAAAATTTGCCCAGCCAGTCTTTTGGAACAATCAAGAAACACCACACAAAAGTAGGTTGGAGACATTAAAGGGCTATGCACAACTCTATATACACATTACAAAATTATCCAAGCACCACAACAAGAAGTAAAGGGCTCCAAGACGGATAACAATATGCTAACCATGTTCATACACCACCACTTTCATCATCTGTGAGCAGGATCACCTCATTCTCCTTGAAATGTAACACCAACACTTTGTTTAGGTCAAAATAAGAACCCTTTGATTCTTCTCTATGGGATGGGGTGCCTAATTTAAGTACAATTTGTCAACTGACAAGGGTGGTGGCGTGCGATCATTAAATTTTTTCTCTATTGGGAGGACTACTAGCTTTTGACACACTCTTTTCTCTTTCTTCCGTGGTGGTGGCTGTTGCAAACATACCAATAGTTCCTCATGTTCAATTGTTATTGGCATTCTTAGTTGAGTAAACCATGCCAATAGGTGCCAAAGTGGTTAGGGATGGGGTGCAATAGACAAATAGTAAACTTTTGATAAACACACCACCACCATTATACCGTCTATGGAGCAATCAACTGCGACATATAAATGTGCAGGTTTCCACATGACTAGGACACATCGACTTGCACATAGTAATGTAACACTTAGACATTTATGCACCTGCTTATTCATGATGCAATGGAAATTTTGAATTATATGTAACATCTACATAGCAAAGGTCTCAATTCTATCAAATCAAGAACCCCTAGAGAGTACTTTGATGCACAAAATACCTAGATGGGGAAATTCAAAGTTTCTTGTAGGCATGTGTTTTATTGCAAAACTGGGTCAACCATCATGTTTACCGGCAAAGGGTTTCCATTTTTTTGCAGTGACTGCCCACGTGCCGACGACCCTTCTTCCTTGCTACCTGGCCTAATGGATGGCCAATGGGGAGTCATCTCCTACATTGACTATGTTTGTGTCAAAGCCTTTGCTATTGAGGTCTTCTAGGACCTAGACTATAACCTCATTTGTCTAAACGAGCACCTCTTCTTGTTGTTCTACTTCATCTACTACATTGTACCCCACTGGTTTCTCCCCTTCATTGTATTTATTTTCATCTATAATGTTCAATTCTTGCACCATTTTCTCCAATCCCTTAGCCTCGCTAATACCACAATATCAATTCCAAAGGCAGTCACACCCATGCTCATTGTTGCAGGCTTTAGATTGGCCATATCTATAGTTGATCCATCATCCTCACCATCAATATCTTCATCTTCTCTAACCTGCTGTAGCCTTTCACTTCAAGGAGTCCCTTCTTCTTCCCAAACAAGAACATATTCCTCTCAAACAAGATGCATGTCACATGTGCTGTAAGAAAAGTCAAGCATGTCATGTGGATTTTTAGCCTAAGTAGCACGACAACACTTTTAACTAGCACAATAACATTTCATTGTTAGCACATAGAGACTATAAAGTAAGACCGTTAGTTGAACTAGCATATGGCAATGATAACTACCATGGTGAAACTATTAGGTAGAATAGTGCTAGTGCCAACAAGCATAGGAGCCAATGCACCTAGCATGTTGGCACTCATATCAGCATAATGGTAGTGCTAACTAGCATTTGACACTCTAACTATTATGATGGCCCCTATATCTAGCATAAGCATATGTCACTAGTAGCTAGTATGGTGGCACTAATATCTAGCATAAGCATATGTCACTAGTAGCTAGTATGGTGGCACTGATATCTAGCATAAGAAGGATATGACACTCCTAACTACAATAATGGCACTCTTATCTAGCATTGTATAGGTCTATACTAGATATCATGACAACACTCTTAACTAGCATGGTGGCACCTATATCTAGCATACAAAACATATGGCATTGGTAACTGGTATATGACATTGCCAAGTATCATGGTGGCACCTATATCTAGCATAAACATATGACATTGGTAACTAGCATGGTCGCAGTAATATCTAGCATAAGAAGGATATGCCACTGCAATTGTAGGCTCATCTTGCTTGATCTTGTACTCCTTGACATAGAATGCAATTTTCATGTTTTCCACAATGTGGTTTGCAAACTGTGCATATTCTTCCATTTCTTGTATGCTGGCAGTCTGGGAGGTACTAGCCCCCTTTTGGTGATTTGTTTGTGATGTATCTTGTTATACTTTCTCTTATTTTGCTTCAATTGGTCTAGTGTCTTTTGGAGATGACACCTTTTGATCTTCTTGAAGCTCTGTGTTGTCTACAATCTTGCTGATCTTTAGTTTGTTCTTAATCTAGTCCCAATCTTTTGTTGGATTCTTTAGTGTTTGCCTTTGCGGCTACATCATAAACTTCCTTGGGTAGCATTTGTAACTCTACTTGGTGTCCATATTCACTCTTCAACCTGCCGGTGAAGACTGTAGTGTTGTTTTCTTTAAGCTATTCTTTAGATAGATAGGTTGCCTTTGCCGTTTTCACAGAGCTCGGCTCCAACTGGTATGGTGGTACTTTTCTTTCTGAGTCATCCTCTTCTTTGCTTTTTCATCCGTTTGCATTGCACCTAATAGGAGAATACAATGTCAAAGTTAGAAAATTCCACAATTTTCTACTCTGAAATGCCCTATGTCTGAATTGTTGACAAATGATGTTCATTTTGCTTCAAATCAATTTTGGAGCATGCATAGATGCATAAAAACATGCAAGGATCAAAACCATGCAATCCTGGAAAAATATTCAACTAAAGTAAATAATCGCAATTATTTACACATCTGGGAAATTTTTCCAACTTTTTGCATTTTTGACATCATAGGCTTGAAGCTCTGAGTGAAGTGTAGGCTCATTTGAGTGCACTGGATGGAAATGGTGCTAGATTTAGGCTTCATAGATGTGAAGGGATTTTGGGATCCAAATGTGATCAAACTTGTTTGGTAGGCTTAAAACATCATGTACTTTGGTCCCATAAGGTCAAAGTTGACATTTGGACTTATTCTGGCAAAAATGTAAATAATCGCAATTATTAACTTTTTCATCAAATTGGATATTTTTTGTTGCTAGTTGGTTTTGGACATGATATAGAGCCTCTATGTGAGATTTGGGGTGATTTGGATCAAAAAATGTGACAGTTAGCTCAAAATTTGGACAGAAGAGCCTTTAATGCGTTTTTTGACAAATTCATAGATTTTCTTGATCTTTTGGGCTCAAAGTTGATATGTGGCATGAGATAGATGTGTACAAGTGATAGGTGAAGTGACAAAACAGTTTTCAAGCCAAATATGCACAAAAGTAAATAATCACGATTATTAACTACTATCACAATTTTTGCATGAAAAGGTACTTTTTTGACCTACACATCTTCATTACACCTAAAACAAGTCCTAAAATGAATTTGGTAAGATTTGGTCATGTTAGCATCACTTCGTGCTCTTGTCAACTCTGAAATCATCGGTTTTTGTTACTACTTGTTGTGTAGAGTTGTTTGGTCACTTTGAAGCCATTGAGTTGTCCACTACATAGTCTTGATGCCACTCATCCAGTTTGGGCTCATTCGGAGTCAGTTTGACTTCATATGTCAAATTTGACACTTTGTAGTCTTTGAGCTATTTCTTGCTATTTGAGAGCTTGCCTTGATTGTTTTCTTGCAACCATCTAGGTACATTGTGTATAGACCTTGTCTATAAGCTGCCCGTGGATCATAATCCAATTCTGGTCATGTGGAAAAAACCTATATATTTACTTGGGACCCCGTCAACCCCTACCATATGGTCAACTAATGATATGGAGGTGTTCTAGTACCTAGGGGCATGCTATAGTTCAAGTCTCATCCGATTTGGTTGAGCTGACATGCCGACATGGTCGTTTTTGTGTCGTAGGAGTACATGCATAGATGGGATTCTAGGGTTTTTTTCTGGGCCTAGGACATGCTATCCGACCGTATAGAAACGCTCTTTGATAAGTTTAGAACTTACCTCTCATGTCTCATGTGAGACGGCGCTGGAAATGGGCGGACTCCAAAAATCGCGCACAAAGAAGGTAGAAAGCTCTCTGCTCCAAGAGTGACTAGTGGAAATGAGGTGACTTTGGGCTACCTCGGATATCTATACTTGGACTTCCCAAACTATTTTTCTCCAAATTCCCCTGTTAGTCCTACTATGCCGTGAAATCTATGTTAGACTAAAAAATTTCCTTAATCGGACCCAGTTAGCTCATTCTACAAGAATTTACAAAAGTAGGCCTTGGCGGCCTAATTTAGGCTTCTCGCTTCTATTTGTTGTTTTGAATTTTTGTCCCTGTCGCCTTGTTTTTCTGATCATCAGTGTATCTTTAATTTCTTTATTTGATTTCATTTGCTATATATTATTAAATTTTGACATGTTTATTTAAAAAATAAAAAAAGAATAATAAAATGCACTAAAAAAGTAAATTTAAAAAATCAACAATTAAGAAAATCCTTTAAAGAACACTGTTTTATTACTTTTTGGTGGATTTCTCCATTTTTAAGCTCCAATATCAAGAAAAATTGATGAAAATAAGCAAAAAAGGCTATTTTTGATGTAGTTTTTGATAGTATATACACTATTTACACTCATCGAGAAAATGTTATCAATTAAAATTCTCCTGTTGATGATTTTTAAGGGCATTTTTAGGTAATTTTACAAAAAACCACACGTTAACATCCAACTTTTTTCCTCCCTCTTCAAACATTGCCCTTAATTACTGAAGTTCCCTTCCACCCCTCCTAGATCGAGTACTCCGGGATGACTGTGTGCATGGGTTGAACAATTGTATCTATGCAGGTTGGCTCTACAATGCTTTGAAGGTCAATGCAATTCAAACCAGTATGCGGTGCAAGAGTTGGGCCTTGAGTAGTCAACTCAAGGGTTTCTGTGGGGTCGCTATTTCCTATTGATGTTTTCTAAATAGCAGATTATGTAATCTGTGTGCTCTTTGTCTGATTGTACCATTTGGATGCTTTGGCACATTGATTTCTTGAGCTGTAGGTATCCATGATGACGGTTGCTGAGATTTAACTTTCCACTGGTATATTGGTTGTTCGTTGATAAACTGTTGTGGTTGAGTGTTTTTAAACTTAACTTTCCACCGCTTCATCAACTTTATAGTTTGTGGAGAAGATAAATGCTCCTTTCCTCCAAACCGATCTAGTGCTAGTTTCTCTTTTGAAAGATGTTTTTCTCCGAGTTGTCAGATGTGAAACTTTTGTCAGTATGAAAGATGAGTTTTTAGGCACCCAAAGCTGAGACGGATTGTCCTTGATTTGTGCTTTTGATACCCATATTTGCCCGACTCCTTGCGTGCTACTTGTAGCAATTGCTTGTCTAGAGGTTGACTTAGATTGATAACTCCCTTTTTTCTTCTGTGGGTGACCTCTTTTCCATTCCTCTTTGCTCGGTGCAATTGGAACGATGAGTTGTGCTCCTTTAGGTGATAGCTTGAGTTGATTGGTGTCCCAATCTGGTACTGCCTTGTACGTCCGCATCCATGAGATTCCAAGAATCATTGTTTCATTCATATGTTCATCTGATATGCATACAAATTAATGAGGGCATGAACATCCATGTACTATCACATTCAAGTTGACTGCTCCCAATGCTGGTGTTGGACTTTTGTTACATCCTTTGATAGCAGATATTCTCGATGCTAAAGACTGATTCGTTGCTTTCTTGTAAGTGGAATAACTGACTGTGTTCATTTGAGCTCCGGTATCTACCAATGCATTTGTGCTATGATTTTTCACTTGTATTTTGATGCGAAGGTCCATTCCATCCAACCATTCATCATCCAATGACACTGCATCATTCTTCAATTCCCATAGTCTGTTATCTGGTTTCAAAGTGTTGATGGGAATAGGTGTTTGTTGATTCCTTAAAGCAACTTTCCTCTTGACTACTTGAAGTTGAGCTTCCTCTCGGGCTTCATCAATAACCTGCTATCGTTTCATTTTTCTTTTCTTTGCTGCATGCATCTTCTCTAGCAAATCATTGGTTAGTGGCAATTATGGTACTTCTTTAAGCGGCATCCACTAATCTAGTTAGCCAGTGGTTCACCATCTAGAGTGGACAACTTAACTGCTCCACTTGGAGATACATCTTCAATGATAAACAACCCATTTCCCATCTTCTTGAATTTGGAAATGTGTTGCTTAAGGGAATAGACTAAAACTAGGTCCCCTTTTTTGACGATTTTTTTGACTAGACATGAATCAAAAAATTGTTTTTGCTTCCTTTTTTGTGCATAGATGTGAGCTACAGCTGTTAGCCTTTGCTCATCAAGATTTTCTAAATCTTCAAGCCTCTCTGATAGTTCATGTCTAGTCCACTCAAGATCTTTTGCTACCCTTAGTGTCGGCAATAGAAATTCTATCAGTAGTATGGCATCAAGACCATAAACAAGATTAAAGGGTGTAGCATTTAAAGCTTTCTTGAATGAACCGCTATAAGCCCATAGAGCAACATGTAGATTCATTTCCCAATCAATTCATCCCGAACTAAGCACTTTAGTCAATACCAAGCTAATAATTTTATTCATGTGCTCATCTTGTCCATTTGCTTGTGGATGATATGGAACGGATTGTTTATGGATGACCATACATTCATACAGCAGATACTCAATTACCTATTGAGGAAATGAGTTCCCCTATCACTGAAAATTTCTATTGGAAGTCCATATCTTGTGAATACATTCTCATACAAGAATGCGGATGTGGTTCTAGCATCTTTTTCTGGTTGCCTTAGCCTGTGCCCACTTGGTCAAATAGTCTGTAGCTACAATGATATATTGAGCTTGAGTTCTATAAGCAGGTGGTTGTATTGGCCCCACAAAATATATGCCCCATTTTGCAAAAGCTCTAGCCCCCATCATTGGCCTTAAAGACATGCTATCTACCCTGGTTGGCATTTTTGCTCGTTGGCATGCATCACATCTTTGAACATATTCTTTGGCATCTGCAAAAAGTGTTGGCCATCATATGCTTGCCATTAAAATTCCTCTAGCAGTGGTTTTAGTAGAAAAGTGACCTCCAGCTAATCCAGCATGTGCTTGTTCTAGAGGGAGATATATTCATCTTCATTTGCACAAAGACGCAAATGTAGATCCATTCCTCTCTGATACAATTGGTTTCCAATAAGAGCATAGTCTCTTGGTTCTATTTCAATAGCTCTTTGGCAGCGTTTACTCATATCCTCCGGAAATGTTCTGCTTGATAAGTAAGTAACTAGATAGTTACTCCACTTTGGAACAAGTGAAACTTGAAATAATGTCACGTGAGGTATGGGTGCTTGTTTTTGGCATTGAAGGTAGTTTTTCACAAATGAGTGAACATCACTCCTCATGGTTGGCCAAAATACTTCAAGTCTCAAGATCCGTTGTATAGTTTGGTCTTCCGCAAAGTCTACTATCAAAGAGAATGGATTAGCCCAGATCACCAACCAACAATGGCAGAAAGTAGAAGTCATTATCACAAAAGAGATTGTGGTAGAGGTCTTGAAGCTGCCTGCTAAACAAATGACAATGCGGACACGAGACAGAAAGACAGCAGACACATTCACCAAGGAGACTGCTGCTGCAACTTTTGCCAACCTCATCCAAAGGCAAGTGGAATAACCAGCTTGTCTATACCATCAGTACTTCCACTTTTTGGCAGAGAGACCGCCATGGTACGCCACCCCAAATCATGTAGTTGTGACTACCTTCACCCAAGTGTTGAAGTCGACAACCAGGCAACCAATCGATCATGCGTAGTATGTGTTGACAACACTGAAGGGCACCAAGAAAGAAGGTAAAATCACCTATCTGGGTGCACCTAGAGTACTGACAAGAATAGCATATCATGTTATTGGCATGGCTGATAATTTGATGCCAGTCCCATATCAGAACACATGGATTGTGTCTGCACAACCTTCTCCCAGAACCACACATTCATCAAAGAGAGTTTATAAATCAGATGAAGAATCAACATAAAGCTCTCATGAAGCTCATAGTAGTGAGAGCTCATACAATGAGGAAAGAAGGGCCATAATTGAAGAAATGAAGAAGAAAGCAGTAGCTGCACATCAAGAAGAACCTCAGCAAAAGAAGGCGAGGTTTGAAAGGGAAAAACAGACTTATGAAAGGAGCCGCCAAGCTGCATGTGAGGACCCGTGAAGATGGGTTCCAAGAGAGATAAGGGGACCCAGGACCAAGAATCCTGCAAGGAAAGAAGCAGAGGATCCCGCAGACTACCTTGAATGAATGGATGCAGAGGCAGAAACCCTCAAGTTAAAAGAAGCTCAAGAAGCCGAGAGAAAAGCAAGGGAAGAAGCCCCCGAACAAAAAAGACAAGCGGAGGCTACGAAACAAAGTGAGACACATCACTACCAGAAAGAGATGTCTCCAAATCCAACTTCACCCGCTACGGAGCAAGCAAACCATCGAATGCCAAGCACTCACCCTTCACCAGCAGCTACACCCAAGGAGGGCGAGGAAGCCAAAGGAAAAGATCCTAAACACCAGGAACAAGCAGCAACAAGTTCTGAGTAGCCCAAAGCAACAGAAACTGAGGTGGATCCTTCTATTACCACCCAACAAGATACAACCGAGGCATCTACGAAGCCTCAAGAAGCAAAAGCAGCCGAGGCAACCGCAACGTCTCAAGGTGAAGAACAACCCCCGCCGCAACCACAAGCAGCCACCACAGTACTACCCAAGGAGCCACAAATCAAAAAGTCTTAAACATCTAGACACCCTGTAGAGTGTGAAGAATGGGAGACAAACGACAAAGTCATCATGCAAGTAAACGATTATGCCAAGTAGATGCAGGTGATGACACAAACAATGCGAACATTAGCACTTAGCCGTAGTGCTAAAGCTAGAGAGCTGGAACTCGTCATCGATGCTTACAAGGAGAGCTAGATGACAGGATGAATATCAATTCAGATTTACAGAGACATATCAAAGAGCTGAAGGATGAGGCAGAACAACACCAGCTGGTCAAAGAGAAACAACACAGAGAAATGGAGGAGCTAGGAGAGCTTCTAACAAAGTTATCAGAGGCTTGCAAGACTAAAGATCAACACTTGATAGAGGTAACAAATGAATTCCTAACCACAACTCTGTCAGTACAAAAGATCCAAGTGCAGCTCGATGTAGCAAACACATCTCTGTAATACTCGGAGCAAAGGATTAATGATCAGGCATCTTTTTGGAGACAGATAAGAGAAAATCTTGCCATTGCTTCAATAAAAGGTACAAATGAAGTCTATAAGACTTTGGAAAAGAACAAGGAACTCAAGCTAGAGCAATCACAGAGAAGAGACCTTGCACTGATGCGGGTACAACGAGAAGAGCAACTACTTAAAGAGATAAGAGAGATAAAGAGTCAATTAGCTATTGTGAGAGGGACAAGCAGAGACAAGGAAGAAACAGGTCGCTGAGAGCAACCAGCTGTTGACATTCCATCTGTCTCTTTTGCTGAGATAGAAACACACCCGACAAAAGGGCTAGGAGGAGAAGAAGACTTTCAAGTACCACTGATTGATGCCGAGCAAGTTCCCATGGTCCAACTTTCTAAAGCTGAGGAAGATGCACTCAAGGAGCAGGTTGCCCAGGAGATAGATGCCCAATGGAAAGTAGCGATGCATTGGGAGTTGAGAATTCTTCACTTAGTCAATGTAACTCAACTCACTCCCAACCAAATCAATGCACAATGGCATTAGCAATCATTTCCATATCCTTTGATCAAAGTAGAGCTATTACAGGTAAAAGAAAGACTATACAAGGATATGCAGGCAGAAGGCACAGAGGATGTCCACCCCAAGTGGAGAAAGAGTTGAATCCAAGATACCTGATTCTGTTCACAAGAGCACCTACTGCACTACAAAAAGACGCAACATTTTTGTCTTGTACCAAGGGTAAGGATATGGCAAGCATTTGAAGAAATAAGAAAGAAGCAGCCTACATGGCTAAACTATCCATGATTGCCAGCTCTGAAACACGGAACACCAATCAAGGAATACATGGTGAAAACCCTAACGAGCGCTAAGAATTTCTTCAAAAGTCTCCCTGACCTCTCATGTGCCATGCTATAAAAGATTTGCAGAATGCTTCTCACATGTGTTCAAGATTTTCACGAGCCAGAGCAAGCAGGAGCACCATTGATGTAGTTCCTCGAAGGCTATAAGGGTCTCTGCTATGATTTAAGTGGCCAGCCTTCCGAAGAAGTCCTTTACGGCTTCTACTCCTGATGCATGTTTTTGCCCTCAAGCAATATGTTGGCGTTTGAGGAAGCATTTTATACAGGTTTCTTCACTTCGCGAACGAAGATATTTGGGCCATAAGCAACCTCACATCTAGATTTGTTGGCTATTCAGTCATTGAGCTTAAAAACAAGGTCACCATGCAGTTCTTGCACATTCCTGACAAAGAAAGAAGAATCAGATACGAGAAAGCCTTACACGCACTTAAAGACCGCCTCGCTAGCCGTCAACCCGAAGACTACTTCAATCCATGAAGCTGTGTCAAGGGACGACACAGGCAAGGAGGGGGGGAATGTTAGCAGTATGCTAACTCGGATAACATTTTTTGGAGCTTTCATTGTAAAAACACTTATTATTTTGATAATACGGGAATATTATAACTCCTACTTTTCAAATAAAGAGTGTAATTGATAAGCCGGGGCTACAAGCTTCCAGATTGTATCAATCTGTCTTTAGTTAGAGCTCCCAGATTATTAGTTTTAACCACCAAAAACCTTGGCTAAGGTATAAAAGCCAATTTTTGTAAATTTTTTATAAAGTTTGGATTAATAAAAACACAGCGTGAGCTAACCGCGCTCACATCTCTCTTTCTCGCACTTCCTACTCCCTTCTCGATTGTCACATTGCAGTGCCGTCTGTTGTGTTGCAATTGCAGGTAAGAGCTCTACGCATTGACATAAGAATTTCATGGTAATCCGTAGCTTTTGACGTCGTCAACCCACGGCCTAATTTCATTATAAGTAGAAATTTAAGCTTCAAAATCAAAAATTAAGTATAGACGGGGTATTGGGACATCATTGCGAAGCATTTAGATGCATTCTAGGTCGAAAACGACTAGGTCAAAAACTCACTGCTGTTAATAATCGCGATTTTTGCACTTGACCTAAAGTAAGATTTGAGACCATAAGCATGTGTGAGTAGGTCTTACATACATGTCCTAGAAGTTTCGTGACGTTTGGATGTTGTTTGATGCTGTAACGGATGTGATTTGTTTGCCGATGTGAGCGACTAGCTTTTGATGATTTCTGTCATTTGAGTGTAGCTTGTGTTAGATGCGAGTTGTTTGTTGTTTTCCAAGAGATTGAAAACCTCTTGTAGCCTCTATGCACTAGTTGAGTCAGCTTCATCCCATGGATTGACAATTATATTCGTGGTTCTCGCTATGTCTGCAATAAGATAGGAGTGAGGTTAGACAGCCGTCCCACATCATTCCATGCAAGAAAACTCTCACTGTACATCAAGCTGCACATATCATTTTAAAAGATGTTTTTCTTCATCATGGTTAGCCAAAAGTAATCATATCTCTGATAGAGATTCAAAATTTTGTAGTGGCTTTTGGACTACACTTTTTAAAAATCTTGGCACTTCACTTGATTTTACTTCTGCATTCCATCATGAATCTAATGGTCAAATAGAAGTCACTAATTGCTCTATTATTGACTTATTAAAAGCTTATGTGTCTTCTCAACCCAAGAAGTGGGATGTTTACCTGCATATTTTATAGTTTTCTTATAACAACACAACACACTCTGCTACATGTAAGTCTCCATTTGAGATTGTATATGGCCATTCTCTTCCTACTCTTGCTTCACGAGTATCTAACATTGTGTCTACTATTGATACTTCTACTACAAATTTTTATGGAATTTATGAAAGTGTACATTTTGCTATTAAAGATTCACAAGAGATGTACACTAAGCATGCTAACAACAAGGACCACAAACCATATGCATTTGAAGAAGTAGATTATGTTATGCTTCGAATTGAAAAGACAAGAATTAAATGCGTTGATACAAATGTTTTTGTTAGGCTTCTCGTTTTTATGGTCCATTCAAAATTTTTGTTGTGATCAAGGATGTTTCATTTCATTTAGAATTACCTTCACATTGGCACATTCACAATGCATTTCACATTAGTTTATTACGATATTTCAAGGTGTTAACCCTCACGGACACCCTATCACCTTCGACGGACGCATATTATTTATTTGATTGAGTCATGGACCGGGATTGTCAGTCCAATAGGTGTGTAGGTGATCATTGATGAGAGGCGCACCACTTATCTTATTTTTACAGCAGTATTGCAATGATCGGCCACTGTGGGCGTCCATGTGTGAACGGACAAAACTCTTATAAAAGGTCCATTTGACCTAAAAATCCTTATTCTCTGAGGTGTAAGCTAAGAAGTTCTCTTGCTCCATCTCTATCTCCTTCTCCTTCGTGTATGTGTGTGTGTATGCTAGAGAGAGAGAGAGAGAGAGAGAGAGAGAGAGAGAGAGAGAGAGAGAGAGAGAGAGAGAGAGAGAGAGAGAGAGAGTGAGAGCATTGCGACGACATAAGCGGCGACGAGGCAGTAGAGCACGACAGCTCCTTCTTCTTTGCAGCAGCACAAGATCCTTCACGATGGAAGCATTGAGAGGTGAGTGACACACCATTGTTCTTTGAGCTTGCTAGGACTCTCTAGCTGTGTGTTTGCGGCCTTTTGAGGCTTTCACATAGTGCACAAGCAGGTTCCCAGCCTTTGACACGTATCACAAAATGTACATTTTTGGCACCGTTGTCGGGGACAACCTTGCATTAAGCTTGAGGAGCACTCAATGCTACCTCTGGAAGCTTTTCTTCCATTTGTTTTCTATTTTTTTGCTGAGTTTTGTGAGAACTGTTAAGTGACTGTAAAGGGCAGATCAGCAGGTTTTTATCAGATTCTGTTAGCAACTGTAAGCTGTGTTAGTGTGCATTGTACTCGTTTTTGTTAGTTTTGCAAGATCTGTATTGTGCACGTGTTAGAAGAGCTGTTAGTGAGTGTAGACAGTGAGAAGTAGAGTAGACAGTGAGCAGCAGAGTTGACTGTGTGTGAGTGTGCAATTCTATGTTAGACAATTAATAGCTATTAATTAGCTGCAAGGAGATTAGACAAAGCTCCTAGGAGCTGCTGTGTGCGCGTGGGAGGTCGGTGTCCACGCGGCCACATTATCCTCATGAAAAACTTTTTTTGAAAAAAAATTAAAAAAGGAAAAAATACTCGGGAATATTGAGACCAAAAAGAATTTTAAAAATTAAATTTAAAAAACTTTATCCTAAAAGGAAGGGATTGGGATCATTCCCCCTAGCCGCGAGGCCATGCCCAGGCCTCAGTCCTCAGTCTTATGATATACTACTCACACTACCTTATATATAAAGACTAGGATCTCAAGTGAAGGGAGCGTATGTGGGACAAGTTCCTTAAGTCCTCCACTATCCCCTTCACACTCACCCTTTGGACTTACTAATTCTAGCCCTCTCCCTACCTAGGAAAAGACTAGTTTTAGGATTTCGAGGACTGCACGTAATCGAATCGGGGGTTGTAAAGCATGGTACATCCCCCTAGCCCAGACGCTCGTTTTGAGCTGTCATACACCATATTCCGTGGCTCGGTTAAAAAAAGGGACCAAAAATACAAAAAATTGGATTGTAAACACCTAAAAAACTAGGTAAGCGACATTCATCACAGACACTCACCAACACTTCTAGAGTGTTGAGGTCACATGCACCTACGCTTTGGTCGTGTGCTAGAGGACAAGCACATTGAGAGTGTCTTCGTTTATGGGGGCACTCATTATTCCTCTACCATAGGCTCTAGGCCCTCAGCGGGAATCCTAGACAGTACCACTCAGGACCTGCATATTGCATCTAGTGACTCTTCCTCTGACTACGATGTCATGGAGGGCTATCCAATGCCTAATCCCAATAGCTCAAGCCAAGACATGCATGCCATGGGCCCACGGTTTGGACCGAGCGTGCTTAGTCGCTTGAAGGAAACCTGTAGTAGAGCCTCTCGCTTCGAACATGGAGCTAACAATGTAAATGAGTGGGGTGGGAAGTAAATTTGCCATTCATGACCAACGTAGACCCCAGGCTCCTGGAGAGTGTGCACATGAATACTCTTTTCACTACACCTCCTAACTCTTAGAGCTATTCCCCTCCAAGGTTATATTACCTGATGGTAGAAGCCTTGCCAAAGTGCAAGAGGTTGAGCGGTATATCATTGCGGCTAGGGAAAAGGAAATTGAGAGCTTACGCAAGGTAGAGAAACAAAGAGAGTTAAAATAAAAAGGCCCTATGTAAATATTCCTTCTAGGAGAGCAATCGAGTGATCCTGAATTAGCGACCACTAAGGGTCAACCCATAGAGAGCCACATTGCATCTAGCTCAAAGGACACCCCTAGCACCTCAATCCTAGATGGAGCGTTCTTAAATGAGAACTAGGAGTACAAACTACAAACGAAAACTCTAATGAACCTATACACAGGTTACACCTATCACGTTGGTTGGTTAGATGTCCTACAATCCACAAAGGGTGCTACTAGTATAGAGGATCAACAACAAAGAGTTTGTGAGGTCATCCATAGGGTTATTGAGCTAGAGAGACAGAATAAGGGGATCCACATGCCTTCAACGGGTCCCATGAGATTCTTGGATACAGGGAAGGCTAAACAACCAACCTTATCGCAAATGAAGACTCCCTCAGTAAGTCCAATGAATCCTCCATATGTTGTTTCGCCAGGGGTCTCAGTGCAATATGAGCCCACAAGTGATAGCTTTACCTTTCCAAGTCTAGCTCATCTTTCCCTTGATGACACCATGGCTACCATGCCTACCCCAATGATGGGCATGCCAAGAAACACGCCATGGACCTCATTTGTTAGTAAAGCACCGCTACATGGTAGCTCAATGCCTACAACAATACCTACAAGTTTGTACCAATTGTATACACCTATGGGTCCTCGTACTCATGTAGCTCCTACCCCTCCCATTGTTTCAACAACCTATGGTCCACAACCACAACAACCAAGATCTTATTTCAATGGGACCATACCGTCTAGCATTAGCATGTCACATCCGACGTCTGCTATGCCTAGAGTCACACATATGAACTTTGGACCGCCACATGACACAACACCGTACCAAACTTGGAACCCAATGGCTTCTTATGCGCCAAGCCCAATGCCAATACCTACTCCACATGTAGTCTCTAGAGCGCCTTCACCGACCATGCCTGCTCACTTAGGTGACTTGGCAACGATTGCTCAAGCTATCGGTCGGCGGTCTATTGCTAAGAATATGGGTAACATGCATGATAGAGAGCTTAGAAGTAAGATAGTACAAATAGCCAAGCTCACACAAAAATTTAGTGGAGACGGGGATGTCAGAAAGCATATCGAAGTGTTTGAACAAATATGCGATTCTCTAGGAGAACACAATGACCTGCATAAGAGTAGTGCTTTAAGCCTCAACTTAAGTGGGAAGGCTGGGGATTGGTATAGAATCATAGAGGTGGAAGAAAAAATGATTTACACTTAGCAGACTGTCCTTGAAGGAATACATACAAGAGGGAGTACTTTGGGGTGTAGCATCTCAGCTCCAGAAAGCCCAACGAGAGGAAGGAGAGTCAGTGAGAGACTTTATTAGTCGCTTGAAGAATTTAAATTCTCGTTGTAACCCAAATGAGCACTTTAATAATAAACAATTGCTTGATAGATTCATTAGGGATTACAACATGAGGATATCTACAATGGCCTAGTCATTAGAGGTATCACCACTTGGGAAGCAGTCACCACCAATGCGATCCAACTGGAGGATAATTTAATGATCTCCTTGAGTTTGATTTTACCGTTGTGGTGAGACCTGGTAAAAGACATGTCATGGCGGATCATTTATCTCACATATTCAATGGTGAAGCCCCTACTGGAGTCGATGATGAATTGCCCGATTCTTCCTTATTTCTAGTTGAGGCCATGCCTGAATAGAGTGAGAAGATTGTGAACTTTCTAGTTAATGGTTTTCCACCCAAAGAGCTTTGTAAGAATATAGCTCGAAAATTGTTAAAGGAATGGGAACCTTATTCTCTCATTGTAGGAACTCTCTACAGGCTAGGGAAGGATGATATTTTTAGACGTTGTGCTCGTGAGGATGAGTATTTATATATACTGCAAGAAGCCCACATGGATATAGCCGGAGGAATTTCTCAGGGGAACTAACTGCTAGAAAGTGTTGTAATCAGGCTATTGGTGGCCTACCTTATTTAAGGATGCATCACTTTTTGCAAAAGGATGTGATGAATGCCAACGTTACAAGATCACACAACGAAAGGATAAGATGCCCTTACATCCTGCTAAAGTGACTCAATCGTTTGAAAAATGGGGTTTAGACTTTGTAGTCCCAATTAGTTTGGTAGCTCGTAGCACTCAATCTCGATATATTATCGTTGCCACTGACTATGTGACAAAGTGGGTGGAAGCCAGCACGACACGTAAGGCTGATGCAAGGTCAACTGCCAAGTTTCTCTTTGAGAAGATTATTACAAGATTTGGTTGTCCCTTTGAGATTGTGAGTGACAATGGTACTGATTTTATAAATGCAGTGATTAAAGAACTCACTACCAACTTCATGATAGCTCACCATAAGTCCACATCTTATTATCCACAATCAAATGGCCAAGTTGAGAGTACCAACAAGACCTTAATTTCTATTTTGACCAAAACGGTGAAAGCGCATCACACAGATTGGGATTTGAAGCTGACTTCAACTCTATGGGCTTACCGTACTTCTTACAGAGTGGCTATTAATTGTACACCATTCAAAATGGTATATGGACAAGAGGCAATTATGCCATGGGAGTTTGTAATTCCTAGTTTGCGTGTAGCTTCACAAGAAGGTTGGGACGGTAACCCTTTAGTTGAGCGTTTATATATTCTTGAAAGGCTAGACAAAGAAAGGAAATTGGCTATGCAAGATGCACTTGTGGAGAAAGATAAGAGGAAGAAATGGTTGACCGTCATCTAACAATGTTGGTGATAAAGTCCTTATGTATGGAGTGCGAAACGAGAAGAAAAAGGTGAAATATGCGGAAAAAGGACCATATAGAGTATGTGCAATCACCCCACAAGGTACCATTTGTGTGGAGACTCTTAATAGAGTCGAAACCATTGAGTTCCTCAATGGGAGAAAATTTAAAAGATACTATGATCCTTTAAGCCAAGAGGAGCTACACGCCATCCATAAAAAAAAGGCAGCCAAGAGACAGGCAAAGTTGAAGAAGATACAAGCTCAAGTTGAGGCTAAGGAGCAACAACAACGCATAAGATGCCAACGAGAGGCCAACCTTGGAGTTACACATGCATTCCACGTTGAAACAAAGGATGATTGGGTTGACTCTGACACACCTCTAAGTGTGAGATCCCCAACCCACCAATACCAAGATCGAGACGGGATCCTTGATAGGTCTCTAGGTCTGATAAAAATCAGAGTCTCTAAACACGAAAAATCCAAGGAATAGGCCTTTTTCATTAACAATGGCTTGGGTCTATAGCCTTAGAAGAAGACCTAGTGCTCTTTCGCAACGGAAACGGGACAACATATTAAAAGTGCAAAAAAACTTCATCGGCCCTATAACCGCCACAATTGGGCTAAGGTATCCTCAACCAACACTTTTTTCCCCCTAACAGATGTGAGGGCACAACCACTGGTGGACTCCTCTTCCAAGTGACGAAGTTTTCTAAACGTTTTAGTGCGCAGGGATGGATAGTTACCTGACTAATCAGGTCCACCTGTCCATGATTGACAACCTTAGTCAATCCCCACTTACCACCCCACACTCACACATGATTCTTTTGTTATTTAATTACTATCACATTCTTATCACAATTAAAATAATGGTTCCTTTTATCCTTCATAATAGAATTTTATTAAAACAGCCCTTGAAAACAGTATTGAAAACATTATTTTAGCAAACAGACATCTTTAAACTTAAAACAGGGTATTGTCAATCAAAAAATTGTCCATAATAACCATGACGAGTACTCTTCTTGTCTCAAGACCACCTAAGGGTGAAAAACGGCACCCACTCCTTATTCACAATCCGGAGTGGATAAACCCCCACCCAAGGTTCCGGGTGCCCATACACCAAACCAGTTTCCCATACAACTGGACGGCTCCCCTAGGATAAAAAACGGTATCCTAACTTATGTAGAAACATCAAAACATGACATGGAGTAGAAACTCATCGTTCATGGGGGTAACCGACTTATCCGTGGAATGATTGGCTGGAAAGCCAATCATTATTATCAAAATATACCAAGGAGTCAGAGGTGTCTTGAGACAAGCTGTCTTAAGGATGATCAATCATATCTTTCCTAATTCAACCAGTTTAACCCAACAATTCTTTCCTACATTGTAAACAAATGCACGTTGGGAGTTATCTCCGTTTTTGGTCAATTATTCCTTTTCTGATTCTTACTCACTCCTTACGGATGCAATGCTAACTTATAAAAGAACTTAAACTATTTAAAAACTTAATTGAATAATAAGAAACTCACTTGGGATTGATCGGCCATCTGTTGCAGTGTTGGCACCTGAAGACTCTCCTCCGTAGGCCTACTACTAGGCCCAGCTTCATCGTCGTGCGACGTTCTAGTTCTTTTTGGAGCTACATCCTTATCATCAGATGTAGGATTTGCTCGGGTCCTTTTAAGTGCCATAACTTCTTATCCTTATAAAAAGGACGTCTAATCATTAGGTAAATTATTTGAAATCTAAACTTAACCTTTGTATTCAACCGTAACCCATCCAAGGTTAAATTTATAGTCTTAATTGGTAAATTCTTGACCTAGTAATTTCTTATTTTCCTATATAGGTATGATAACTCTTTCCAAAGCTTCTCTAAGGGTTTTCTAAGCTATCCTAATTTTTCTTATAATTTTGTATATCTTTTTCCTAATTTTCCCATCGAATTTTAAGCTTGGAATCTGCTTATTTTGAGCTTAATATTTATTCTATTTATTTTCTCTTAAAGATTTCATTTCCTCAATTTTATATCATAGGTTTACACTTACTATAATTTTCCTAAAAACTTTTGACTGCAAAGTCTAGTTATTTTAATTAATCTTTTGCTAAAAATAGGACTTTTGGTCAATTATAATTAACTATGCTATATTACCACAAGTAGATAAGGATACTTTTTACCTTTGGTAATTATCTTATTATTTTTCAACTTAATTATATAATTTCCATCTTTATTTTTCAGCTAAAATTAGAATAATTTGACTTAAATAAATATTTATACTACTCTTCTAACTTTGAAATAATTATCACAACCTCTTTATTATGTGATCTAACTCTGATAAATAGAATGTAATCGTATAACATGATTTACAAATTTTTTCCTTTAAATCTCAACCAGAATGGGTATATTTTGACTTAGATAAATATCTATACTAAGTTTCTAACCTTGACATAATTATCACGGCCTTTTCATCATGTAATCTAGCTCTGATAAATAGCATGTAATGATATAGCATGATTTACTAATTTCCCTCTTTAGTTTTTAGCTAGAATTAGTATACTTTGACTTAGATAGATATTTATACTACTTTTCTAATCTTGAAATAATTATGACAGCCTCTTTATCCTACAATCTAGCTTTGGTAAATAGCATGTAATCAGAACACATGATTTACTAATTTCCCCCTTTAAATTATCCTCAATAATAGTGTTTTTCTACTACGATAATTATTTAAAAGAATTATCTGTAGTTAAGATAATTATCACCCATTACTTAAAATTTAATTTACCTCTAATAATTATCTCAAAGTTTTTTGGGTTAATTTGTTAATTTTACCCTTTTATTTTTTCTTAAAAACAGTGTAATTCTCCTGAGATAATTATTTAAACTAATTATTTGAGGTTAAGATAATTATCAAGAGTTTAATAAGATATGATTTACCACTGATAATTATCTTAAAGTATTATGAATTATTTTTCTATTTTCCACGTTTTAATTTGTCCTAAAAATAGTGTAATTCAGCTAAGATAGTTAGATAAACTAATTATCTGAGATTAATATAATTATCACGAGTTCTCTAAAATATGATTAACCTCTGATAGATAACTCAAAGCATTTTGAATCAATTTGTTATTTTTCCTCTTTTAATTTGTCCTATAAATAGTGTAATTTTGCTAAGATAATTAGGTAAACTAATTATTTGAGATTAACATAATTATCATGGGTTTTCTAATATGTGATTAACATTTGATTATTAACTCAAATGATTTTGAATCAATTTGCTATTTTCCCCCTTTTAATTTGTCCTAAAAACAATGTAATTTTACTAAGATAATTAGGTCAACTAATTATCAGAGGTGAAAATAATTATCACGGGTTTCTTAAGATGTGACTAACCTCTGATAATTAAGTCAAAGCATTTTGAATCAATTTGTTAATTTTTCCTTTTTAATTTGTCCTAAAAACAGTGTAATTGTGCTAAGATAATTAGTTAAACTAATTATCTAAAGTTAAAACAATTATCACAAGTTTCCTAAGATGTGATTAACCCCTGATAAATAACGCAAAGCATTTTGAATTAATTTGTGGGTTTTCTAACATGTAATTAATCTCTGATAAATAACTCAAAGCATTTTGAATCAATTTGATTATTTTCCCCTTTATTTTTCTCTAAAAAACATTGTAATTATGCTTAATTAATTATGAAAATTACTCAAAAAATTATAAGATAATTTTTCTAGCTTAATGATTGTCTAATGCAGCTTTGATAATTATCTCAACTTAATTTCAGCTTAATTATTTTATTTCTCCTTAATTTATGATTAATTTAGATAATTTCAGTCCTAATATGATATAATAATTAATTAGCTTAATAACCCTAAGGTTAATTACAACAATCAGTAGAGAATATTCAATTAATAGAGGATTTTTGAGTATACATAGGCTTAATCTTTAGTTTATTAAGAAAATAGGTTAATCGAGCCTTGCTAATTAAGAAGGATTAGGCTAATTATCGTTTAATTTAATCAACTAGAGCTTAATCTCTATTGATTTCTGCGTAGCGGTCTCTCTAGATGAGAGAGAGTGTGCCAAGGCTCTGAGTCTGTCTGAAATTATGAAGCAAGGGTCATATTTATAGGTTTTTGGGCACTCACGGACTGGAAAATGGCAGTAACTTGCATCCCAAGCAGCCCTACAGCTCCAAAAACATCGCCTGCTGCTAAATCTAGTCCCAAGCAGGTTCCCCACAGCTCCACATAGCCCCCCTAGCTCCCAGAATCGATTTTTACTAATTTCACTGATTTTAAATGGTGAAAATTGAAAATATCAGTAATTTCTAGAACCTTAGGATAAGAAAGTCTTTATTAATAATAATTACTGAAACCATCCAATTTTACTTAACTAATTAAATTCATAGTGTAACCTTTCAGAGCCCGTAACTTTTCCAGATTTTATCGGACTTCTGTTCTGAAAATTTCTAGGCCGGGGTTTGCTGTGCTTAAGATTCCAAAAATACCAATATTTGCCACGATCGGACAACTCTACATTGCTTTTTCAATAATCATATCAGTTTGGTTAAGCTTTATACAATCTTTAAGGTTTCAGAAACTGGAAACCTTATACTAAGATACCCTGTTGAACTAAATAGCACCTGTGGGAAAGTACTATATAATGCCTTGTTAGACACGGGTGCTAAATATAATCTATTATCATATGGGGTGTGGTGTCAGTTAGGAAAGCCTTCTCTATCTGAGAGTATTATCCAAGTCAAGGGTGTCAACAAGAAAAATACCACGTTTTTTGGAATCTGGCACACTTTTGTCAGTTATGACAACGGGGTTTAGCTCAAAACTTTTTGATCAAGTCCGCTGGAACTATGGAGGGTAATATAAACCTAGGACGCACGTGGATGATAGCCACCAAATGCTTTATTGATTGGGGGACTGAGGGTGTCACAATGCATAAAACAACTCTTAGCTCTACCACTCAAGCCATAGTCCCTGAGATATTGCCTCTTAAGGAAATAAAACCCAAAACATTGCATGTCCAAAAGGTTGAACCATATGCCCCATAGCCCAACTCTCTAGAGTTTCAACTTTTGTAGTTGAAATAAAGCTTGAGACACACAAGACCCATCCTAATATAACAAAGAAAACATACAAGTGGGTCCCTAAAGCTTCTTTAGCTACCATTACTATTGCTAAAAAATAGGATCCTGGTAAGAGACGTCCCACTTGTCCCAAGAAATGTAAAGAAACGTTGCGTTGGATTCCTAAAAAAATATTGGAAGCCCAAGGCTACTATGAAGGAAATGATCAAATCTGGGTGCCAAAATGTAAATTGTGCCCTTACCTATCACGTGACCTATGTGAGCCCAATCCTGTAGCTCCAAAATGAATACTTCAATCGCGAAAAGGAAAAAATCACGAAACGCTACACACTCGCTCCGGAGTTAGTTTGGATACCGAAGAAAGAACGATTTGTTCCACCTAGCCTAGAAACATGGAAGTCAAATAAAGCTACTTGCTCTTCATATAGTTCATATACAGAAATAGAAGCTTTGACACAACCTCCACCTACCATTGTACATATCTATACAAACAAAAAAGAGTTTGTACCTCACGTTGTAAGTTCACCACCTACAACAACGTTGCAAATAGAATCATGGTAGAGTACCTTACCACCGTTGCAACTAGATGAAACACATAGGGTGATTGAAAACTATTGATTAAAGCCTTCACCCAGAACAACTTAACAATTGGTTTCAAAAGGTGATGACATCATTCCAAAAGGTATGATCTACTCAAGGAAGGGGGGAGTGTTTGCTGACAGTCATATGTTTAATTATATTACAACTTAATGTTTATTGTTGAAAAATTGTTTAATATTTTGTTACCAATCTATTTGTCTGCTTACAACTCCATATGCTTTTTAATTGTATATGAGAATACAGTTACTGTGCCAATTTTGGTTGATTTTGCAGTGATTGGAGAAGGCTAAGGACATTCAATCTCGGATGCTCTTCCACCTCGATGAACGTACTTCAGTGGCACCGAGGACAGAATCTACATCAGGAAGGGGGGCATGTTAACCCTTACGGACACCCTATCATCTTCGACGGATGCATATTATTTATTTGATTAAGACATGGACTGGGCTTGTCGGTCCAATAGGTATGTAGGTGATCTCCGATGAGAAACGCACCATTTATCTTATTCTTACAGCAGTTTTGCAACGATCGGCCACTGTGGGCATCCATGTGTAAACAAGCCAAACTCTTATAAAAGGTCCATTTGACCTAAAAAATCCTTATTCTCTAAGGTGTAAGCTAAGAAGTGCTCTTGTTCCATCTGTGTCTCCTTCTCCTTTGTGTATGTGTCTGTGTATGCTAGAGAGAGAGAGAGAGAGAGAGAGAGGGAGAGAGAGAGAGAGAGAGAGAGAGAGAGAGAGAGAGCATTGCGGCGACATCGGTGGTGGCGAGGCAATAGAGCACGGCATCGGTTACAGCTCTTTCTTCTTCGCAGCACAAGATCCTTCATGAGGGAAGCATTGAGAGGTGAGTGACACACCTTGTTCTTTGAGCTTGCTAGGACTCTCTAGCTGTGTGTTTGCAGCCTTTCGAGGCTCGCACACAGTGCACATGCAAGTTCCCAACCTTCGACACATATAGCAAAACGTACACAAGGATCCCTTACTACACATCATACATTAGGGAAAATTTGGACTCACAAAGGGGCCTTATAAGGAGTTTGATTTCCTCTCTCATGTCCAAAACGGATGTGCGGTAAAGTTTTTGCAAATCGACTTTAAACTTGGCAAAGATTTGATAGTTAGAATCTACTCTTCAAGCTCTTTCTAATGATATATAGCATGCCATGAGAATCTTCATATTTTGAAAGATTCTATGTTTTATTCTCTTGTGATGTCACAACTCCGTCTAGAATCTAGAGAACAAACATAAAATCTTTCAAAATATGAGGAATCTCGTGGCGTGCTATATATCAATAGAAAGAGCTTGAAGAGTAGATTTTAAATGCCAAATCTCGGCCAAGTTTAGAGTTGATTTGCAAAAATTTTACAGCATGCCCGTTTTGGACATGAGAGAGGAAGTCAAACTCCTTATAAGGCCCCTTTGTGAGTCCAAATTTTCCCTAACGTATATGAAGAATTACCCATACTTTTAGATCAAGAAGAGAAACTGATTCGTGACCAAATAGTAGATCACGAGACTACCACTACACGCATTGGCATGGTTTATAATAGTTATCTTTTGAATTTTAAAGGCCACCCTAGAGAAGATGCTAAATCGATGCCTTTTTTTTTTTGGAAACTTTCCAGCTCTCTCAATCTGCACATTTCATCACTCAGGGTCTAGTTGATTCTCTATTGAGAAATTGAGGACAATTGCTATCCCTTGAGGGAGGGATGTTACGAGACTAGGAACCCTCCTATTGTATGTGGTTAACTACAATTGGGATAGCTGGAGCGTAATGGGTAATTATTGTGCTCTCTTTTTGTTTTGTTACTAACGGTGAGTTGATGACTTGTAGATTGGAGTCTTGGGAGTTGAGAAGAAGGTGTTGGAAATAAATAAATTCATCGAGCATTTCATATTTGCACAGTGTTTTTAGATCTTTTATCAATAAGCCACTATGGATGCTTTGTAAATAGGATAGTGAGAACTCACCCCAAGAGGGTCATGCAATAAGTGATATGCTCCACTCATAACTAAAGTGGAACCAAGTGTAAAAGAGAGGCCTCCAATTTTTGGCACCAACTAGTAATATTAAATATTAAATACCAAACTCCACAAGAGGTGCGGTGGAATTTGGGGCTACAATATTTAGGCCTTTCTTGTGTAGATACTCTCAATTTTCCTTCCCCTTCTCTTATGTTAAGCTGTGTTGTGTTATGATGTGTACCCTCTAATCAAGTCTACATCTTCTCTTTTAATCTCTTACACTCTTTCATTATCAAGCTTGTGTGTGTGTGTGCTATCATAGTTTAGGTGTGTGTGTACTTGGAAATTGGGAGCGATGGTGAGCTGTTGACAGAGAAGTGTGCAAGCAAGATTGGAATTGGAAGAAACCATTCTCCCCATCTCCTTCTCAACATTGGGAGACCACACGGACCACATCCGGATGGTGTCCTGTCAGTAGGTAGGGTAATCCAAGATGAGAGGAAAGCTAGAATCAATAGTATGCACTATGTAGGACCTCTGAGAAGAGGTGTGGTCAGACCAAGCTATCTGCACTACTGTAATCATCCTATATGAAGAAGGGAATCCAGGTTGAGTAGTCTACGTTGTGAATAATCTTTGAGAAGAGGAAAAGCCAGATCAATTAGTATGCACCCTCTTGCCTATATCTCTTGCCTCCAATCCTCTGGTGTCAATCAAATCAAAATCCATGCCAACAACGCCACCAAACCTCATCTCGGTGTGGCTCTCAATGTGAATGAGTTGGGAGTGGCCTACTATCCAGGTTGAGGGATAAGTCTACTGTAAGATTAGTGAGGGTGAGTGTAAGCAGTTCTGAATGTAGTGAGTGTAAGTAGCTCTGAATGTAGAAATCCAAATGATTAGGAGTGTAGAAGAGCAACCGCACTACCATCCAAGCCATGCTATGGATGACTTCGAATGTAGTCACGGGATGCTTGATCTCTTGCATCTTGTAGTTAAACTCTCCAAGTGAGTCTAAAGCACTAAAGTCCCACTCTAGTCTATAGTTCCAAGCAATGAACATGTCCAAGAAGAGATCCAAGATCCTCTCCATAAGTCCATGCAGATGCTCTTGTGTAAGCAAGTGATCTGACGTTCTTGGTCAAGTGGTAAGTGTTTGCCCACCCAAGATGGTGGTGTCTTCTTTGGGAATGTCATAATGCCATATGCCATGAGCATGGCCATATCTTGTGTGAACTCCTCTGATGAGTGCATAGGTGTGTCCATAGCAAACCACGACTCACCACCCCCTTTGGAGTGTGCAACCGTTGAATGATGACTAGAATGAATGGATCTCCCAAGGATCGTATGCCCGTAGATGATCAAATTGATGTTGAAGATATCGTGTACTACAACAGTCACTGAGAGATCGCATGCACCACCATCGAATGGTGTCCTCGAGGAGGTACCTTCATCCTCTATGAAATACAAGCCATGTGACTATTGTCCACCCAAAAACGCAACTGCAAGGTGATGAAAATGCTACTGTCCAATGATTTTCAGCGTGCTCGTATGCTCTCGACTGGGTCAGAAGTGGTGGAAAGGGTGTGAGGAATCAAAGTAACAACCCTAGAGGGCTAAAAACATAGAAAACAACAGTGTAGAATGGCTAAAATTTGAAGCAAATGAAAAGGAGTCCCGCCAAAAAGGCACGGATGCCAAGCTGGGTAGGAGGCAAGATCTTGTGGGCCTAGGCTGACGTTGCCCCCCTCTGATATCCAAAAATGTAGATCTACCAAAAAACGTACATTTGGCTGAAAACATTGGTGGAGTAGAGGGTTTTTTGGCGGCGAAAAGTCCCAAAAGGGCTAGCCCTTTCAGCCAAAAGGTGATTTCCAATGGAAGAAGCAAAAAAAGGCAGGTGGAGGGGAGTCCTTCACAACAAGAAAATGCCAAAGTCCATCACCTTCCTAGCTTTTGCAAAATGCTAGAAAATTTGCAAAAAAAACTGAATGATCTGATCCCTTGCGAGGAAGAACTTGATGCAAAAGAAGCACCGGGACCATGGAGATCCTAATGCTCAGATACCATGTTAGAGTACGCATGTACAGGGGGGGGGAGAGAGAGAGAGAGAGAGAGAGAGAGAGAGAGAGAGAGAGAGAGAGAGAGAGAGAGAGAGAGAGAGAGAGAGAGAGAGATAGTTCTATTATCGTCCTGGGAGGTCAAATATGACCTATGGGACCAAATGAACATGTCACGTGGTGTGAGTGGAGTTCATAAGTGACTCTCGATGCTCAAAAATGGCTGAAATGAGCATCGCAATAGAGAGTCCACATCGTGGTTGGGAGAGGAAGGTATGTAGGGAGAGCTCATGACTGAATATATGGGGAAAAGAGGACCTAATGTGGTCAAAAGCTGAGCACTCAAGTAGTGTGTGGTACTCACTCTCTCGCACTCGACGAGGGCATAAGGTGCAAAGTCGATGACACTCCTCGCCAGTGCCCCAACGTCCTGTCTCGCAGCGTAGAGAATGGGAGCTAAGACGAATGGAGGCAATGGTGCGGATCGCACTCAACGGGATGGGCTCAAGGATGTAGGAATGGGTTCAGTTACCTCGTTCCGAGAAGAAGAGAGATTTGTAGTTTGGGGCAACGTGTGTGGTGTAATGGCTGAAGCGAGAACCTCCGGATTTCTCCCAAGCCATGATACATTGGCGTTGTAAGAAGGCCTCATTAACTTGGGAGTCGATCGACGCATCCTTGACCAAGTGACATGCATCCCATCTTCCAAACCATTTCTTGATATCAAGCATCCACCCCGAACTTAGTATTTTGCTCTTGCATGTCTTTTGAACCTTTTGACTTGCTTCATATGCGATTCTAGGAAGTCGATGCAAAGGGCTACGTTGTGTCTTACGCATGTACTCCACAACCCTTTCCATGCCCAAGACCTCAATGGGAAGCGATCCGGACTCAAGAAGTAAGAGCATGTAGGGTGTTTGTGTCTTGACTTGGAGAAAGTTGGTGAGAAAACGTTTTTGGACATTCTCAAACTCTTTCCAAGTAGACTTCCCGATGCTTCCACCCCACACCTCCACTCCATAAAGAAGCACCGGTGTCACCAATGTGTCAAAGAGGTACTTTTTGAGAGCCCAACACTTGATCTCTCCTGCATTGCACATGTTCTCAAATGCATAATAAGCCCTCTTTCCGGCTTCCAAGCGACGCATTGCACAATCCTTCCATTTATGATTGGATGGAACCTCAAGGCCAAGGTACTTGAAGTGATCTACCACTTCAAGTTTCTCATTGTTGTATACAATTCATGTATTTTCGTCATTGAGGGTCTTTACAAGCATAACCTTGGTTTTGGATCCATTCACGATCAGCCCACTATGTAGGCAAAAGCGTTCCAAGACACTCATAAGCTTTTGTGCATCTTCTAAGGTATGTGCCAAGAGCACTACATCATCGGCATAAAGCAAAAGCATGATCATCGCATTTCCGATCTTAACCTCTTCTATGCCTTCTTGCTGCATAAAATCAAGAACCCTGCATTCCAATTCATCAATGAGTAGCCCAAAGAGGGTTGGGGAAAGTGGGCATCCTTGTTTGACACCAATAGTGCTTGCAAAAAATTCTGAAATTCCATCTCCCATACGTAATCGACATATCACTTTTTGGTAGATGCGAAATATTGCATGCATAAATTCTCTCGGCACTTGAAGGCTTTGCACACGTCTCCAAAGATTTCCTCGCGGTACCATGTCAAAAGCTTTCTTGAAATCCACAAAGCAACAATACAACTTTTTTCCTTTCAATCGAGACGCTTCCATAAGAACTCGAAGAGTGACAAGGTGATCAATAGTGCTATGATGCTTTCGAAAACCTGCTTGGCCAAGCGCACGTTTGCCATTCTTTTCAGCCCATTCACTTATCTTCATCTCCATGATACATCCAAATAACTTTGCCATCAAAGAACCAACCATTATAGTGCGATAGTTGTTCACATTGTTTACATCTCCTCCTTTGTGCAAAGGTTTGATCCAATTTGCACTCCAATCATGAGGCATGCCATACTGAAGTGCAAGGTTAAACATATCGCATATCCAATATTGTGTTTTCTTGCTTGTCCATTTAATCATTTCAGCCTTGACACCTTGAAGGTCACCTGCCTTGCGAGTAGCAAGTTTCTCAGGCGCGCGGCATACATCTTCAATGGTAAAGAAGGGAGACATAAATGGAAGGAAGCTACAACCCTCCATCTTATCAACATTGGGTTGCTCATAGAGGTTCTTACAATGCATATACATATCCTCAAGAGTCAAGTCACCAAAGCTCTCAACGCGCTTGCCTTTTAGATTTTGCCAAAACTTGCCACATGCATGTGCTTTCTCTTGTGCTAAAAGAAGTTGTTTTTCGACTTCCCACCTTCTCCTCTTCTTTTGAACAAGTGCTTTGTATGTGTGTGAACATTCCAAGTAAACTTCCTTGTCTTTGATTGCATCCAATCTTAGCAAGTGTTTTCGGCCTTGACTACATTCCATGTCAAACCATTTCTTCTTGGTGCCACCCTTCTTAGACCTTTTGTAAGACATGTGTTTCACCGAAAAGCATTCCTTCGCACAAGAGAAAATTACTTCTTTGAAGACTTTCCACTTGCATTCTAATGTTGGGCTCTCTTGATGCTCTATCACGCTTAACATTTGATCCACCATATCAGCATATATAAGTGCTCGTTTGAAGTCTAGACGTAGGTACAAATGATTCACATCATGATTGGAGGCTACATGCTCGGGCCGTTTACCACACTTGAGGTCAATACATAACATCCTATGATCCGATTCCGGATTCCATTCACCAAGTGTAAAGCTTTGTATGCAATCTAAAGTGGCTTCTGAGAACAACATATAGTCAATCACGCTAGCACCATTGTGCTTTCTACATGTAAAGTCATTGGTGCCTTGCCATAGAGATACACCATTTGCAATGAGCATTCGGGTACTATTGCACATATGTAGAAGTGAGTTTCCATAGTGATCCACTTCTTTTGCATCATTAGAACTTCGATTATACATGTATGAGTCATCCACTCTTCTTGAGACATGCGGCATGTCGACTTGTTGTGTGTCGTGTTGTAACATATTTGTGCGAGCATTCATGTCTCCAAAAACAATGACTTCACCTTGATCTTTGTAATGAGCAATGTCTTCCTCTAGTTCAACAAAGGGCTGATCTCTATCCATATTCAAGCGAGCATAAAAGTTGGAGTCATAGTGAGGAATGTAGCAACCGGCCACAAATATGACTTGACCATTTGGTGGGCTGATTTTTAGCCATAAGTAGCGTTTATACTTATCTTCTTTGACAATGGAAACATCTTTCAAACCCTTTTTGGTCATACATGCTACGCCTCCTTGGCCTCTTCGTTGCTTTGCATTTTTGGCCCACATCAAAGAATGCACATCGTATTTGTCAAATCCAAGAATTCGTTGCGCATCATGCTCCCATGTTTCAACAAGAAGTATCACATCGGAGTCATTGGTAAGCTCATCAATGCCAATTCCCGCATTCCATGGATACCCGTTACAATTCCAAAAGCTTATTCGCAAGCGTGAGTTGGTCTCATAGATCATGTGTCCCTATTTGTTGGGTGGACTTGCATCCTCCTCAAGTGGCTTTTCTTCTTGAGATGATACCTTAACCTTCTTGCTTCTTTCCTCGTATGCTTTGAGACGTACATTTTGTTGCATAAGAGTGCGATCCTCATATACATTACAACCCGTTCCTTTGAGGTAGATCCAACCATTGTCAAGGATGATCTTTCTCTTTACCTCATCAGCCATGGTACATACAATAGGTCTTTCTCCCGAGCAAGGGACTCCTTGTTTTCCAACTCGATGTGCACCATAAGCCATGATTCCTGACATGCCAAAGTGTGTAGCAAAAAACTCTTCAATAGCAACCGCAAGAGATTGGGGTGTTTCCATGCTTTCCTCCTTGATTCCACGAATGACGAGAGAGAGAGAGAGAGAGAGAGAGAGAGAGAGAGAGAGAGAGAGAGAGAGAGAGAGAGAGAGAGAGAGAGAGAGAGAGAGATAGTGCTCGGGCTGCTTTGAAACGTATCGGCAATGATCAAGCAAACACAACTATATATTTAAGAAAAAGAGAGAAAGGGGGAGGGGGTGCTTGTTGCATTAATACCTTCTTACAAATCTGTCATGACAAATCAAAGTGAGATTAGTATTTGTTCAACATAGCTTGCGTAAATTTCACCATAACACATCACAAAAAAAAAAAGCCACCCCAATCACTGTCTTAAAGCCAGGGGAGTCCTCTCCACCCTGTCGCCCTTTTACAATATGTGGGATTTATGGCTAGATTGATGACAACACCAGAGACAAGCTATCAAGAACTTAACAAAAAACACCAAGACACTTACGCATCATTGTTGTCCATTACTTCATGTTGGAAGGGAGACAAAGTATCCAAGCTTAGTCCAAATCCACCCTCCTTGATTCAGCAAATGTTGGGCTTACACTAGTAGGAGAAATGATAGATTTCCTACTCTCAATTGAATGATCACTCTCTCGCTTACAATGGCATAGAGTTCCCTTGCTAATCTCCTATTACAACACATGCACATGCATAAGACAATGAGCTTCCACTCAAGAGCTCCTTCTAGAGAGGTTGAGCTTGGCTTCTCAAGCTATAGCATAGTGCTCTTGCTTATGGCTCCCCCCTTTTGTGCTAGCTACACCCTCCTTTTATAACAATTTTGAAGGCTAGGGTTACTCCTCTAACCATGGTTGGGTTAGATTTTCAGCAATTTATCTAATTTCTTTTGCTTGGAATTATCAAGAAGTTGGTGGGGAAAGAGAGAGGAGAGAAATGGAGGTGATAGGACTTTTCATAGTGGGTTAGTGTTAGTAGAGTTAGTATTAATTTACAAATGGAATTGGATATTTACAATGGGAGTATCCATGTAGGATACAAATAAGGAAGAAAAACTCTTAAGAGGTAAGAAAAGGTGGATTTCTTACAAGGTTGATGCTCCAAGTGTCTTGAGTAGAGCCAATTTTGACGCTTGTTGACGGTCCACTAGCTTTGACGGTACATTTTTTCTCCACTCTTGACCTTCCTTGAGAGACAAGGTAATTGAAGCTGAGTAATCAACCACCATGATGCTGTCTTTTGAGAGAAGAGGCTGAATTTTGTGGTTTTTTTATAGATATGGGTAATTTGGAGGAGGAAAAATGAGACTAGGTGGTCAATTTTGGAATGGAATTGTGTGTGGGAGGTATGAGTTCACCATGGTTTCTCTTATTCTTCAAGGTTGAGGAGAAGGCGAGTAGGGTGCAGAGAGGAGTGGTGAGAGAGGTGGGGATGATGAGTGGAGAAGGTGTGTGAAAGAGGAAAATGATAAAGTGGAAGAGAGAGTGTGGCTGCATAGCATGGGAAAACTGAGGTCCACTAAAAAAATCATAGCTCACAGCTCGTAGCTCAAAAAAATATGAAAAAATTTGAGGCAAAAGTTCAGCCCACGAGCTACAACTTTTGTTTGTATCACCTTTTCAAATTCGGAGAGCAAGTGAACTTTAAAAATTCAGCAAAACCGACCATTTTTTTCCACTGCACAAGGTCCTTGTGGGGTCCTTCTTTGGATGATTCTTTTGAATACCTCCAAGAGTGAGCCCTCCATAGTGCATGTATGCATGCCACCTACCATTGACCTTATTTGGTAGATCTATAATTGAAGATATTGTTGAGATCATGATATAAGTGAATAGTACAACTAAGAAAATCAAATATTGAGGGGTCTAAAAAATATGTACATGTCAAATATAAATAATATAAGTGGAAAAAATATAAAGGGGTCAAAAGAAATCTCTCTCATTATGAGGCTACCATAAAAAGATAAATATTCTTGGTGTTCTAATTTTTTAGAAAAAAAACAAAATAGATGTAGGAAGGGGAAAATCACATAAATAAAACTAGTTTTTTTGGATTTTTGTTGGGGTGGAGTTACACCAAATATAAGAGAAGCTTACAGGAAAATATTTCTATATGGAATAAAGAGTATGAAAAATGGTAAGAAAAAATTGTGGTAATGGTGAGGCAATGTACAGAGCATAAATAACACAACCTAGGTAGAAATATTTAAATAAATACCAAAATAATTATGAAAAAATCTTTTATTTAGGCCCTATATACAAAGAAATATTTACATACGCATGGGCCATAATATACTTATATTTTTATTTTTTTAATTTATTTTTTGGCTCAACTAGCCCAGTGACTAGCTAGCTGAGGTTTTTAAGAAGATATGGGAAAAGCCCCCTAACTCACACACGCCTATGTACAGTGAAATGGTAGGGATAGCCATAGCGTTTGGGTGATTTTGGTAGGGTGAGGTAACTCACTGTGGCAATTACAAAGAGCCGAAAAACGGCTATCACTGGCATAGCCATAGCCATAGCCATAGCCATAGCCATAGCCACTAAAGCAGTATGGAAATCCTGGGGACAGCCAGCCATTAGACAAACGTGAATGAAATTTTAGTTGGCTGATGGACACATTGAGAGACCACTAGGGCTACTTGAAAAAGTGATAGTCAACTCCTGTGGAATTGAATATCAACACACTTTTGCCATATTAGACTTTGGGAAAAAACTCAACTATGAAATCATATTGGGAAGACCTTTCATGCGACAGGTACAAATTATCCAAGATTGGGGAAACAACTATCTATACTTGAAGCAGGTGGGATCTATAACAAGAGTCAATCTAAAAGATCACACTCATAGAGATGTCTTGAAAACACCCATCCAAGAGTTTGATTCAGTCTCTTCGGCTGAAACTAAACTCCCATTCTGGTTAAACAAAGACACTCCTATTTGGATGTGCGGAGCTTTAGAAAATGGAAGCTTAAGACGAGAGGAATGTATATTAGAAAGGGACTGTATAGATGAAGCCTACATACCTGAACCCTTTCCAGACCATTTATTTGAACCATTCGAGTGGACTCAAATTTTGGCAACAACGGATGTATGTGTGAATACCTCTATGCCTACTCAATTTTGCAATGAGGATGTCTATACATAATTCCCATCCAAATGATGTCAGTCGTTAAAATTGAAAACAAAGATGAGGAACCCAAGGACTTGATGAAAGCTCAACAAGTCTCTTTTGACCTCTATTTCGATGCAACTGATGAGTTAGATGAACACTCAGCTACCTCAAAAGATTCGGGGTCAGAAAAAGAGCATATGAGAGCTCAATTACTCTTGAAGGGAGGGGAGGAAAAGTTTTCCGACTTTCCAAACCAGAAATCAAGAAGACAAAAATGGTATAGACGAAAGAGAGACGCTAATATTGTGAAAACACAACCTATGCCATTAGTCTCCAGTAAAACACAAATCCTGATGCAAATAGATGCTAATGATTGTGTCAAGGACAAGATAACTGGCAGATATCCTGCAAACAAAAACTCAGAAATGTCTCAGACATCGAGAAAAGAAAGGAAGGGTACTCAAGAAAAATCTCAGGATAAAAAACCACCCATGACCAAAGTCGAGCAGAAAAAGAAATATCAAGGGTTGAAAAAAGCTCTAAAGGAGATATACACAACAGAAATGGAATCCACGCAAGAGGATGGTAAGGATGTAATGCATGTTCCATCCCATTACAAAAAGTATACTCTCCAAGATCGGAAAATCATAATCGAACAACCTGTTAGGGAACTACAGAAACAAGGCGAGTCTTATGAAGGATCTAAAAATGCTAAAAGGGTAGACTTGGTTGAACCAGGAGAAGAGCCTATACCTGCTTACATTGCGATTGACCTAACAGAAGAAGAAGAAAAGTTTTGCTGAGCTTGTTAAAGGAATACCAAGATTTCTTCGCTTGGTCTTACAAGGATCTCAAGGGTGTTGATCTAGAAATCTATCAACATACTATGCCCATGAGAGATGATGCGAAACTAAGTAGACAGAGACCATACACTTATAACGAAACATTTGCGAGGAAGATCAAAGAAGAGATTGAAAAACTAAAGGAATCTGAATTCATTTACTAAATTGAACACACAGATTGGGTGTCTCCAATTGTGGTAGTACCTAAGAAGAATGGGAAATTACGATTGTGTGTTAATCTCAAAAAGGTGAATGCAACTACCATTAGAGATAACTTTTCTCTTTCGATAACTGAGCATATTTTAGAACAAGTGGCAAGAAAAGAAACTTACAGCTTCTTAGACGGCTTTTCGGGATACAATCAACTTTTGGTTGATCCAAAAGATCAGCATAAAACTGCTTTTGCAATAGAATGGGGTATATTAGCCTATCGGGTTATGCCGTTTGTGTTAACTAATGCTCCAACCACGTTTTAGAGGTTGATGAGCCATGCTTTCAAAGAGTATCTTTGGAAATTCTTAGAAGTATACATGGATGATCTATGTGTACATTCGTCAATCCGGGCTGATCATTTTGAACACCTCAAAAAGGTATTCAAGAAATGTAGACTTTATATGATTTTCTTAAATCCTGAAAAGTGCACATTCATGGGAAGACAAGGGAAAATTATTGGACATATAGTGTCTAAAAATGGCATAGCTACCGATATTGAGAAGATTCATGTCATTGCTGATTTGCTTAGACCAACAACAGTCAAGGGGGTACAAGCCTTCATGGGATATTGTGGATATTACCGACGATTCATCTACATGTACGCTAAAATTGCAAAACCCATGTATAGCTTGATTACACACTTTGAATGGACCGAGGCATGTGAAGAATCCTTGATGAAGCTAAAGCAAGCTCTCACCTCAGCTCCAATATTGAAAGCACCAGATTGGGATAAGGTATTCCACATACATGTAGATGCTTCAAACTTTGCTATTGGTTGTATACTAGACCAACCAGAAGATGGGAAAATTGACTTTCCTATTTATTATGCTAGTCGACAATTGAACATGGTAGAAAGGAATTACACCACCACCAAAAGCGAAGGACTAGGAATGATCTATGTTGTTAAAAAGTATAGACATTACCTATTAGCCAACAAGTTTGTGTTCTTTGTGGACCACCAAGCTTTGTTATATTTGGTCAACAAGCCATGCAGCACAGGAAGAATAGTGAGATGGTTCATCATTCTTCTCGAATTTGATTTCACTGTGGTTGTAAAAAAAGGCACTACACATCAATGAGCAGATCATTTGTCAAGGATTGTTTCAGGGGAATCACCTAAAGGGGTAGACGATGATCTACCAGATGCCTATTTGTTCTCTGTGGAAATGATACCTAAATGGTCGGAAAACATTTTGTCATTGATGACAATAGCTCAAGTGGATTCACAAATACCACTTTCTATCACAATTGATTTAATCGAGCAGTCGGCTATGTATCAATTACTAGCTGGAAGGCTATATAAAAGAAATCGAGACGGGATATTTCTTTTATGCATTAACCCTGAAGAAAAAGAACAATACCTAAGTCAAGCATATGTTACCATGGTAGGAATTTACTTTGCGGAAGACCAAACTATGCAACGAATCTTAAGACTTGGAGCATTTTGGCCGACTATGAGGAGAGATGTTAGATCTTTTGTGAAAGATTGTCCTCAATGTCAAAAAAACCACCCATTCCTCATGTAACATTGTATCAAATGTCACCTGTTCCTAAGTGGAGTAATTATCTGGTTACTTACTTATCGAGCCGAACATTTCCTGAGAATATGAGTAAACGCCGTCAAAGAGCAATTGAAACTGAAGCAAGAGACTATGCTCTTATTGGGAACCAATTGTATCGGAGAGGTAAAGATCAACATTTGTGTCTTTCTGCAAATGAAAATGAGTATATTCCGATTATAGAACAAGCACATACTGGATTAGCTGGAGGTCACTTTTCTAGTGAGACCACCGCAAGAGCAATCTTGATGGCATGCATATGGTGGCCAACACTTTTTGCAGATGCCAAAAAATATGTTCGAAGGTGTTATGCTTGTCAACGAGCAAAAATGCCAACACGAGTAGACATCATGCCCTTAAGACCAATGATGGGGGCTAGAGCCTTTGCAAAATGGGGTATAGGTTTTGTTAGACTGATATAGCCACCTGCTTATAGAACCCAAGCTCAATATATCATTGTAGCTACGGACTATTTGACCAAGTGGGCCGAGGCTAAAGCGAATTAAAAGAATGATTCCAGAACCACAGCTGCATTGTTATATGAGTATGTATTCACAAGATATGGACTGCCGATAGAGATTTTCAGTGATCGGGGAACTCATTTCCTCAATGAGGTAAAAGAGTATTTTCTTAATGAGTTTATGGCCATCCATAACAAATCAGCTCCCTATCACCCACAAGCAAACATACAAGCTGAGCATACGAATAAAATTCTTAGCTCGGTACTGACCAAAGTGGTTAGTTCAAGAAGGACAGATTGGGAAATGAATCTCCATGCTGCTCTATGGGATTATCGAGTTTCATTCAAAATAGCTCTAAATGCTACACCCTTTAACCTTGTTTATGGTCTTGATGCCATACTGCCAATAGAATTTCTATTGCCGACATTAAGGGTAGCACAT
This sequence comes from Adiantum capillus-veneris, assembly GCF_014529385.1. Taxonomy (NCBI): domain Eukaryota; kingdom Viridiplantae; phylum Streptophyta; class Polypodiopsida; order Polypodiales; family Pteridaceae; genus Adiantum; species Adiantum capillus-veneris. Next base: position 5,274,558 of record NC_140948.1, on the reverse strand, counting down.
AATCTTGAGTGGACTGGACATGAATTGTCAGAAAGACTTGAAGATTTGGAAAAGCTAGATGAGCAAAGGCTAACTGCTGTAGCTCATATCTATGCACAAAAGCGAAAACAAACACAGTTTTTTGATTCCCACTTAATCAAAAAAATTTTCAAGAAAGGGGACTTAGTTCTAGTCTATTCCCTTAAGAAACACATTCCCAAGTTTAAGAAAAAGAGAAACGGACCATTTATCATTGAAGATGTATCTCCAAGTGGAGCAGTAAAATTGTCCACCCTAGATGGTGAACCAATGGTTAACTGGATTAGTGGATGTCGTTTAAAGAAATACAATTTGCCACTAACCAATGAATTGCTAGAGAGAATGCATGCAGCCAAACAAAGGAAGATCAAGCGACAACAGGTTATTGATGAAGCCTAAGAGGAAGCTAGACTTTGGGTACTCAAGCGTAAAGCTGCTCTCAAGAATCAACAGATACCGATTCCCATCAACACTTTGGAAATAGATTATTGACAATGGGAATTACCTAAAGACGCAGTTTCAACAAATGACGATTGGTTAGATAGAATGGATCTGCGCATCAAAGTACAACTCAACAATCATAGCACCAATGCTTTGGTAGACACAGGAGCTAGAGTGAATGCAGTCAGTTATTCCACATACAAGAAGGCAACAAATCAAGCATTGACAGCAGGAATAGCGACAATCAAAGGATGCAACAAGAATCCAACTCCAACATTGGGAATAGTAAACTTGAACGTGGTAGTACAGGGATGTTCATGTTCGCATCAATTTGTATGCTTGCCAGATGAACACATGAATGAGACGATGATTCTTGGAATTCCCTGGTTGCGTATATACAAAGCAATACTAGATTGGGATACAAAACAACTAAGGCTATCACCAAAGGTGGGCAACTCATTGTTCCAATTGCACCAAGCAAGGAGGAATGAAAAAGAAGCAATCAGCAGACCAATCCATGCAACCAATCTTCTCCATCCCCTCGACAATCAAATGCTACAGGTAGCATGCAAGGAGTCAGACAGATTTGGTACCAAAAGCACAGCTTAAGGATAACCAATTCAGATCTGGGTGCGTAAAACTTTCTCAAAAAAACAAAAGAAGGTTCCAAGGACTCGAACACAGAATCGAGCATCTACGAGCAAGGAACCTAACATGAAAAAGGTTTGGAAGAAAAAGGAGCACTTATCTTCTCCACAGACTGCGAAACCAATCAAGTAGTGGCGAGTTAAGTCTCAACAGACTCCACAACACCATGCAACACCAAGCAGACCAAGCTACCAATGGAGAGAAAAAGCTCGACGACAGTTGAAAGTGCTATCAACATCTCAAGCAATCAGAGTGCTAAAGCACCCTGATGATACAATCAAACAAAGAGCACAAAAGCTACAAGATTTGCTCTTTGGAAGACATCAGCAGCAAACCTCGACATAAAAAACCCTTGAGTTAAATACTCAAGATCCAACTCTTGCACATCATATTGGTTTGAATTGCATTGATCTTCATATCATGGTAGAGCCAATCACGGCTATGCATAGACACAATTGTTCAACCCATGCACGCAGTCGTTCCGGAGTACGCCACCTAGGAGGGGTGGAAGGGTACTAAGTACTAAGTAATTAAGGGCAATGTTTGAAGAGAGAGGAAAAAGTTTCATGTTAACGTGTGATTTTATTGCAAAATTACCTAATAATGTCCTTACAATTCATCATCAAGGGAAAATTCACTGATAATATCTTCCCGATGAGTGTAAATAGCGTATATACTATCAGAAAATCATAAAAAATAGTCATTTTTTGGGTATTTTTCATCATTTTTGTCGATAGGGAGACCTAAAAAGGAGAAATCCAAGAAAAAACAATAAAGCTGTGTTTTTCAAGGGATTGTTCTTAATTATTGGATTTTTACTTTACCTTTTTAGAGCATTTTGCTATTTTCTTTGATTTTTTCAAATAAACAGGTTAAAATTAATAATAAATAGCAGGAAAGCTCATATGGAAAAATGGAAGACACGATGGTGATCAGAAGGACAAGGCGGACAAGTACAAAAATTATCAATAAAATCAGAAGATGGAAGCGGGAAACCTAAATTAGGCGGCCAAGCCTATTTTTGCAAAATTCTTGCAGAATGAGCTACAGAAATCCGATCAGAGAGATTTTTAAGTCTAACATAGATTTCACGGCCTAGTAAGATTAACCGGGGAATCTGGAGAAATTTGGTTCGGGAAGTCCAGGTATACATATCCATGGTAGGCTAAAACCACCTCATTTCCACTTGGAGCCTTTGCAAAGAGAGATTTCGGCCTCTTTCACGCGACATTTTTGGAGACCATAGTTGACCTTTTTCAGCGCCGTCTCACACGAGACATGAGGGGTAAGTTCCTTACTCTATAATGATGCATTTTGTACGGCCGGTAGCTAGTCTAAAGCCTTAGAAAAAACCCTAGAAATCGAGCAGTGCACGAAGACCTACGACCTAAAACTGACCATAACGGCCTGCCAGCTTTACCAAATCGGATGGGATTTGAACCATAGTATGCTCTAACATAATATAACCTTTCTATACCATCAGATGACCATTCGGCTCAGGTCAAGGGGGTCCCCAGTAGAAAAGTTAGGTTTTTGGCAAATGCCAAAATTCCGACCTGACTCCACAGATAACTTGCTAATGAGGTTCATATACAATGTATATGATTGGTTTGGTGAAATCCATCAAGCAAAGCCCTCAAAAAGCATAAAATGGCTCGAAGGTTACAAAGCGTCAAATTCGACATACGATGCCAAACTGACTCCAAATGAGCTAGAATTGGACAGGTAGCTTCACAACTATGTTACGGACAAGTCCAAAGCCTCAAAGTTGACCGACCAATCCAACAGACAGAGTAATCACAAAAAATGGTGATTTCAGAGTCCACAGAGCACAAAGTGATGCAGGCATGGCCAAACTTGACCAAATTCAATTTAGGACTTGCATCAGGTGTATGAAACATGTCTAGGTCAAAATTTGTGAGTTTTACAAAGTTTTTGTCATTGAAGTTAATAATCGCGATTATTTACTTTTGCATCATTTTTTCTTGGAAATTGTCAAATCACCTCACCTATCATGTGTACACACCTATTACATGCCAAAAATCAAGTATGAGCGAAAATGACCACCCATTACTTGTAAAAATTGCCAAAAAACGCAAAGAAGTCTTTGCAAGCCAAAATTTGGGTTATGAACAACTTTTCTTGATCCAAATCACCTCATATCTCATACCCAAGGTCTATGCCATGCCTAGAACCAATTTGTACCAAAAAATTTCAATTTTGGAAGGAAAGTTAATAATCGCGATCATTTACTTTTTGACTAAAATTGGGAAATTTTGATATTTGGCCATCATACATTCAAAGTACATGTTGTGATAAGCCCACTAACCAACTTTGAATCAATTTGGATTTCAAAATCTCAAATTTCCTTTATATCTATTGTTTCAGAGACCTAAAGCCAAAATCTGGTACCATTTTCAACCTGTGCATCCAAATGAGCCCATATTTCCCTCAGAGCATGTATTTGGCATATACTTCAAGCCTATAAAGCCAAGTTTGCAAAAAAGTTGAAAATTTTCCCACCTATAAATAATCGCGATTATTTACTTTGGTTGTAAATTTTTGTTTTGACCATACATTTTGGTTCCTTGCATGATTTTTTTTTAATGCATCTTTGCTTGTTCAAAAATTGATTTGAAGCAATTTGGATCAGATTATCAGCATTTCAGTCTAAAGGGACATTCCATAGAAAAATCCGACAAATCTGCTAACTTTGCACTCTATTCATTGAACAGGAGCAATGCAAGCAGCGGAGAAGGCCAAGAAGAAGCTAAACCAAAAAGAGAAACTACAAGAACTGCTCCCGTATCAACTAGACCCCGAGTCAGTCAAAGCGGCAAAAGCATCCTATCTTTCTAAAGAACAGCTGGAAGATCACCACACTACGATTTTCACTGGCAGATTCAAGAGTGAAGAAGGGCATCAGGTGGAGTTGCAAATCCTACCTAAAGAGTTCTATGATGTAGCTGCAAAGCCAGAAACCAAAGAGGCTAACCGCAGGTTAGGGCTCAGACATTTGTACGAACAAAAGCCTTGCGGAGTGGACTTTCAGAAATCTTACGAGCTTCTGTCCACAATCAAAGAAGACGGAACCGCCCAGATATCAGACACCCAAGGGAACAAGGTCGAGGTAGTAATCACAAAAGAAATAGTGGCAAAGGCACTCAGACTGCCCACTGAAGGAATGACCATGCAGGCAAGAGACAAGAAAACCGCAGACACATTTACCAAGGAAACAACGTGGCTACATTCAAAACAATCTTATCCACAAACACGTGGAAGAGCCAGCCCGTTTGTACCATCAAAACTTCCATTTTCTGGCAAAAAGGCCACCAAGGTACACGACACCAAATCACGCCGTGGCCACCACCTTTACTCAGGTTCTTAAGTCAATAACAAGGCAACCTGTGGATCATGCGCAGTATGTCTTGACAACCTTGAAGGGCACCAAGGAGGGTAAAATCACATACTTGGGTGCGCTAGAAGTGTTGACAAGAATAGCCTATCATGCCATCGACATGACCGAAAACCTACCGCGTGCCCCTGATCAGAATACATGGATCTTGGCAGCACAAACCTCTCCAAGAGCTACAAGATTAGGTAAAATATCTTTTAAATCAGGTGATGGATGAGATGATAGCTCACCAGAGCGGCAGAGCAGCGAGAGCTCTGACAACAAAGAAAAGAGAGCTCGGAGGGAAGAGATGAAGAGGAAAGCTGTGGCTGCCCACCAAGAGGAGCCAGCTCAAAAACAAGCGCATTTTGAAAGAGAAAAACAAGCTTACCAGCGCAGTAGGCAAGCACAAGGAAAGGACCCAAAAAAGTGGGTACCCACAGGATTGAAAGGACCTCGAACAAAGCATCATGCAAGAAAAGAGGCAGATAATCCAACAGATTATTTAGAAAGAATGTACCAAGAGACCGAAGCCCTAAAGCTGAAAGAGGCAGAAGAAGCGGCAAGGAAAGCTGAGGAAACGGCTACTCAAGAGCAAAGCCAGGGGTCTCCCCGACCCACCTCACCATCGCTGGAACAACAAGACCATCCCATGCCTAGCCCACCACCATCACCACCAGGCTAAGGTACCAATGAAGAAGTAGAGACTGAAAAAGAAAAAGATTCTGAATTTATCCAACGAACAGAATCTACACAAAAAGCTGACCACACCGAAGGACATGAGAAAAAAGAAGCCGAGCCAGAATCGGAGCAGGCAGCAGAAGAAACTCAAAAGCCGGTGGAAGAAACTGATAAGGAAGTAGATACAGAAAAAGAGCATACCACTACACAAGAGACAGAGTCCGAGCCAAAGAAGGCAGAAAGGCCAGCACACCTGAAGAGACAGTAAGAGTTGAGACCACACCATCTACTTCTGCTCAGCCAAAAACTGCCAAGGCATCAAAGCCTCAGGATGGCCAAGAAGAAGACCATCTACCTCCACAGAACCACCAGCAATTACGACGCAGCAAGAAGCAACATATGAGGCTGCAAGCACATCCCAACTGGGAAGACAGGAGGAGTGGCAATCAAACAATGAGGTGATTCTACAAGTAAACAAGTATGCAAGGCAGATGCAAGACATGACGGAGAAACTCCGCTCAGTAGCCTTAAATCGCAGCACAAAGCCCAAGGAACTAGAAATGGTGATCGACGCTCTTCAAGGAGAGCTCAAAGACAGGATGATTATCATCACTGATCTCCAAAGGCAAGTGCAAGAGCTGAATGCAAAGGTGAAACTGCATCAGATAGCCAGGGATAAACAACAAAAAGAAATGGAGGAGTTAGGTGACCTCCTCACCAAATTATTTGATGCCTGCAAGGTAAAAGATGAGCAGCTGTGACAGAAGTTACAAATGAACTTCTTACCACCTCTCTGTCATCTCAAAAAATTCAAGTGCAGTTAGATGTAGCCAATGCTTCTCTGCAATATTCTGAACAGAGAATCAATAATCATGCCATTTTCTTGCGGCAAATCAGAGAAAATCCACTCGTGACCTCGATCAAGGGAACTGATGAAGTGTACAAGGCACGAGAGAAGAAAATCAAGGATTTAGAACTGGAATTAAAGCTCGAACAGTCACAGCGCAGAGACCTGGCACTAATGCGGGTTCAAAGAGAGGAGGAGCTCCTAAAGGAGATAGCAGAACTCAAACGGATAAATCATCTCCTCATAGATGGAAAGCCAGACACACAGGAAGAGGAAGCACTTCAAAGCCACCCCAAATAGACATTCCCTCAATCTCTTTTTTTGAATTTGAGACGCAGTCCGCAACAGACGAAGATACAGTGCCAATGGTCCAACTGTCAAAAGCTGAAGAAGACGCACTGAAGGAGAAAATCACCCTAGAGGTGGATGAGCAGTGGAAGGCCGCTATGGATTGGGAGTTGAGAGTTTTACACTCTCTCAACGTCACTCAACTCACTCCCAATCAAATAACCGATCAATGGCACCAACTATCCCTGCCATAACCTCTCATCAAGGTAAAACTTTTACAGGTAAAAGAAAGGCTGTACAAGGATATGAAAGAAGATGGCGCAGATAAAGACCACCCGAAGTGGAGGTTAAGCTGGCTGAATAAGAATCCGAGATACCTGATTCTGTTCACAAGAGCACCTGCAGCCTTACAAAGAGATTCGACATTCTGTCATGTACCCAAAGTAAGGACATGGCAAGCGCATGAAGCACTGCAGAAGAAGAGGCCAACTTGGCTCAACTTTCCCAGGCTGCCAGCTCCAAAGAGCGGCGAAGCAATGGAGGAATACATGGTGAAAACCCTAATGGGCACCATGTCATTCTTCAAGAGTCTGCCAGATCTCTCCTGTGCAATGCTATATAATATCTGCAGGATGCTACTCACATGCATACAAGTTTTCAATGAGCCTCAGCAGACAGGAACCCCATGGCTCTCATTCTTGGAAGGAAACAAAGGCTTTTGTTACGATCTGAGTGGCCAACCTTCAGAAGAAATCCTATACGGATTCTATGCCAGATGCATGTTCCTGCCCTCACATAATATGCTAGCCTTTGAAGAAGCATTCTACACTGGATTCTTCACTTGGCCAATGAAGATATTTGCACCGGTGATAAGCAACCTCACATCCAGATTTATAGGCTACTCAGCGGTGGAGCTGAAAAACCAAGTCACCATGCAATTTTTGCAAGTGCCTGACAAAGAACGAAGAATCAGATACCAAAAGGCACTGGAAGCACTTAAAGACCGCCTCGCCCACTGTCAACTCGAAGACTACTTCAGCCCATAAAGCTATGTCAAGGGGCGACACAGGCGAGGAGGGGGGGAATGTTAGCAGCAAGCTAATGCGGACACCATTTTTCGGAGTTCTCCTTGTAAAACAATTATTATTTTGATAAATTGGGAATATTGTAACTCTTTTTTTTTGGTAAACTTTGTAATTAATGAGCTGGGGCTACAAGCTTCCAGATTATATGAGCCAATCAATTCCCAGCTTTGGTAGAACTCCAGATTATTAGTTTTGACCACTCAAAAACCTTGGCTAAGGTATAAAAGTTTTATAAGTTTTTGGATAAGCAATACAATACGTGAGCTAACGGCACTCACTTCTCTCCTTCTCGCGCTTCCTACTCCCTCTCCGGTTGTCACATTGTGAATGTGTTTGTTGCATTGCAACCGCAGACAAGAGCTCTACGCATTGACGTAAGCCATTCACAATATTTCGTAGCTTTTGGCATCGCTGACCCGTGGCCTAATTTCATCATAACTAGGAATTTATATCGAAAACTAAGCATAGGCAGGGTATTGGGGCATCATTGCTAAGCATTTAGAGGCATTCTGGGTCGAAAACGACTAGGTCAAAAAATCCACTACTGTTAATAATCGCGATTTTGGAACTTGACCTAAAGTGGGATTTGAGACCATAGGCATGGGTGCTTAGATCTTGTAAACTTGTCCTAGAAGTTTCTTTACGTTTGGATGTCATTTGATGCTGTAACGGATGTGATTTACTTGCCGATGAGCGATTGGCTTTTGGTGATTTCGGTCACTTGAGTGTAGCTTGAGTTAGATGCGAGTTGTTAGTTGTTTTCTGAATTATTAACAACCTCTTGTAGTCTCTATGCACTAGTCGAGTCAGCTTCGTCCCATGGTTTGACAAATTAATCGTGGTTCTTGCTAATACTCCAATAAGATAGGATGGTGAGGTTAGATATGCGTCCCACAATTGTGATGTGGAAACTGGTTCAACTGCATCTTGGATTAACAAGAGGGTGGAGAGGGTGTGATTGACTATGCCGTATCATTCACACTACTTTGATTATTTTTTCTTATCCCCCTCTAGAGACTCTTTGAGTGCTTGTTGCTACACTTGGACCTCTATATTGGCTTCAGTTTTATTTTTTAAATCTTTGTAGATGCTTTCATCATCTTCGTTCACTCTCTTTAGAGCGGTTTGAAGTTTCTCCTTATCCTCTTGTTGGCTGGTAACTTGTTGCTTTAACCGTTCAATTTCTTGGTTGGCCTTTTGTGTATTGGCTTTGGCATCCTCAACATCCTACATCCATAGCTCTGTGATCACTTTTTGGCATCTAAACTCGAGCTCAATCATCCCTAGATGTTCTTTAAGAATCTTTTCCACTACTGCCGCATCTTCTAGTGTTAGAGGTGGTACCTCTCTTTTTGCCAAATTTGTTGCTCCTCAATACCTTGTTATTCTTATTTTTGCTGGTGGCCTTGATCTTCTTTATCAGCTTTAGAATCTCTTTTCTCTTGTTGTTGATTTGCAAGAGGTGGAGATGGCTGCTTTGGAGAGACTTGTTGCTCCGTTTGCTCCTCATCTTTTTTTGTTATAGTTGTATCTTTTTCAGCTTCTTCATGATGGGATTGTTGTCTACAAGGAGAGTACATTGGTGAATCATAATCTGTGGTGTTTTTTTGCTTAAAATCTTCCTTAGACCTCTCTTCAAATTTTCTTTTGAGCACTCTGTGTATCCATTGACGGGAGGATCCGGCCAGTTAGACATTCACTCATGCTTTTTGTCGTCTTTTTTCTTTGAGTTTCTTGATCTTTGTGTCGAGCTTGACATCACAATCATCATCATTGGAAGGAGATTGATCTTGCTTGGTTTCCTCCGTTTTTGTTTTCTACTCTGCTATCTTTGCTTGGCATTCTTCTTGGAGCCGTTGTGCTTCCTCCATAGATCTCTGAGCTTGAGATTTTGGGATTTGATTTTTGCTTGTTGGGCTCTTTTCCTGATCAATGATACTCCTCCCTCTTCCTTTTCAGATGACTAATATTAAGAGGGGTTGTCTTCCTTCGTCTTAATATCACCTTGGAGCTTGAAATCAGACTCAGTTGCCTCACTGTCAGGGGTTGATGCTCTGGAGCTTTGACCTTGTGCTCTTCCTTTTGTGGGAGTTGTTGATGAACTACCCACCGTCCTTACTGCATGCTTAGCCTTATGGAGTAGATAAAGCTAAGAGACAACTTCAAGTAAGTCGTCGATCATCCCCAATGCTTGGTAGGATACTTTGGTAAGCATAGACCATGCATTCATGTATGCCTTCTTTATGTCACTGCTCTTTAGGTTCACTTCACTAGATCTCAAAAATATAACTTCTGAGGTCACCTTTGATTACTCTTCTCTTGGCTAACCCAATGGCCATCACTACTACCACATGCAGTATGGGTTTTGTGTAGTGTAGTGGCTTTTGAACCTTCACCAGATGGTATGAGATCAATATTAAGGGAAACTCTATCTCTGAATATATCACGTCCTTGTATGTGAGCTTGTGTCCTTGCTGCTTAATGAAGGCCTTGTTGTTGCCTATGGCCTTCATCTTGAGTAGCAGGTTGTGGCTTCTTGTAACATTTAATGGCCTAAAAACTTGTGTGTAGCAGAAATTAGCATGAACATAGTGGGCATTTCATAGAATAGATTCCTAATGAGAAATACAAGAGTGCTTGGGTGGAGAGAGCAACAAAAAGCATAACACCTAGTTAGATAGAATGAACAATACTTTCAAAAGAGAGAGAAATTAAGCTATTGACAACAGTTGAGGACCGGATTATCATGGAGCCGGTCCCCCCTCCAAAAGGCTTTGTATTATGGTTTCTCCCATCAAGAGAGACATTGTACAATACAATTCTTTGTGTTCCTTCAAGACTAGCTAGGACAATGAAGATGAAAGCTTCATGCACTAAGCAAAACACTTATCAAACACAACATCAATTATCCCCGGTCTCAGACTCAAGACCTCACACACCTTCGAAGATGGTGAGAGCTAGCAGGGTATGAGAGTAGATTGAGAGGAAGAAGGAGTAGTCTTACGAGAAAGATGTACATCTCCTCACATAATCACTCATATTAGCATAGCTTAGCTTAGTAATTAGCATGGTAGAGGAGATGAGCGTGCATTGAAGCTTGGATCTTGGTTGGATTTGCATCACAAAGCCAAGAGTTGTTGGTGTAGGCCTCCCTTCTCACAAGCTTGGAGTAGGTGATAAGCTTTCCATTAAAGCTTGAGAAGGAGAGAGAGTCTTCTTTACTTCACACATGAGATTATGTGAGTGTGTGTGTGATAATGCCTTGCAAAAATCAGGCCCCCCTCTCTCTTGGTCGACCCCTCTTGCTATTTGCTCATGCTTCCCTCTCATTGGACCTCCCTAGGGCTAGCCAATGACAATTAAGCAGCATAAGTGATAGCCTTCTGACATGTGTCCCCCTTTCCCCTTTTGTGAGAGCTTTAGGTAATTTAATAACTCAACTAAACTCTCATTGGACCCCTTTGCCTCCTGGCCAATAGGAATCAGGCAAGCCATTGGGCTGTTGAATGCTCATTGGACCCCTTGGGAGACTGTCCGATAGTCTTCTAGAGGACTTAATTCTCATTGGTTCTTTTATTAAGTGTTTTTAAATTAATTAAACTAGATTTACTCTAGCCTAATACTCATTGGTCCACCTCCAAGGCCATCCAATAGGAATTGGGTACACCTTGTGGGCATTTGGGCTAGGGAGCTGACATGTGTCCCTCATTCCCTTTGTGTAAAGGGAGCTTGTGTGTGTGTGTGACTTTCTCTCTCATCCCCTACAAGCGACTCGCCCCCTCCTAAGTAGGGATTTGTAAAGACTTTTTTGACACACACAAAGAATCCAATTCCCCCATGGTTGACCTTTGGACACAACCTTTGAATTTTGGAACCTTAGCATTTTGGAAGTCTTAATGGGCTGAACCTTAGGGTCTTTTTAGCCCATTGTTGCACATGGATCTTTTGCAGATGGCCCCCCCTTTGGATCCCTATTTTCCCTCCTTTGGATCCCTACTGTGGCCAGTCTGCTAGCTTAACCAATATTCTAGCTTTTTCTCCCCTTGCACTTCCCCATATTAAATGATCAGTTTAACATGAGAAAATCATTTAGGAGAATTAGATATTGATTATGAAACTTCTTGCTGGAAAATGGAGACCTTGGCACATCACATCAATTGTAATCTTTACTCTCACTGCAGCTTTGTCCTTAATGGTTAATGTAGTTGTATTGTATGGTTCTCATAATCTTGTATGCCCTCTGGAAGTTGGTTCCCTGTGGCAGTTGTCTGAAGAAGCTATCAAGTTCATCTTGCATTGTCTATGACTTATGGTTTCTGATCAAGTGTCCACAACTCTTTAGGGAAACTGTGGCTTTGACTTTAGTACCATTGGCTGCTTGGAACTTGCCGATGAAAATGTTTGCGGGTGTTTGTTCAAGCTCATGATCTATAACATGATTTTTCTCATTTGATTAGATGTCGATTATTTCACTTGATTAGTGCCCCGAATTTGATCTAAAAGTTGTTGAAAAAGTCAAAATAACACAAAATTGAGATGATTCATGATGCTTTTTAAAACCTTATATGTAAATAAAGCATGCTTGTACAAAGTGTGCAAAGGTGGTGTATGTCAGCCGTCTCTACGTATGCGGGCCAATTGTGCGGGGTACATAGTTTTACTGTGTTTGTACATAGAAGTGTCAAAACTTCAAAGAGTGAGTAAGTGATTTAAAATTGTGAATAAAAACAAAACTTTTATCAGCTTGGGGTTTTGAGTGAGTGGGAGTTTTGAGTTGTGAAGAAGGAAGCCTATGTTGCTGCAGCCTGCAGTGAAGGGTGGGGGTTTTGATGTAGGGGTTCCCTCTTGCCTTGCAAGAGCCTGGTGTGGTGAGTTGAGAGTGTCTCTCTTCTCAATGGGCTGATGAAAGTGGGTGCTTAGCTCTGCATATTGACCTCTCTTCATCTTGGTTTGAGGTATGGAAGCTATGTTGTGTGCAGTTCCTTGTGGTGCAGCTAGTCCAAGGTAGACTATGCGTTGCAATTCCTTGCTTGTACATATGAAAAAAGGTAAGGTTTTCCCCAATTTTTCCATCACTTTTTTTGAGTTTTTTTTTTGAACTTTGTGGGTTTTCAAATTGGGCTAAATTTGGATGGGTTTTGGTCAAACTATGTCTATATATGGGAGTGCCTATGGAGTCTTACATGGAAGGGCGTCTGAAAAGAAGTGAAACCCTTGGTTTTATGAGAAAAACTACAGAGATTTACATTTTTTCTTCACTTTTTTTCTTTGATTTTCTTGATTTCGTTTCTTCTTTTAGTGCATCCAAGTATAGTGGGAGTTGTAGCGGTGTAGAGGGAAGCTAGGCGAAGCTAATCGAGGATAAGTGCAAGTGAGGCTGTCAAAATTTGTGAGATAATTGTTAGCAGCAAGCTAACCCATGTAACATTTTTTGGGAGTTTTATTGTAAAAACACTTAATCTTTTGACAAATCAAGAAAATGGTAATTCCTATTTTCTTGGTGGATATTGTAATCAATGAGCCGAGGCTATAAGATTCCAGATTGTATCAACTTATCCTTAGTTAGAGCTCCCAGATTATTATTTTTTGACCAAAGAAACCTTGGCTAAGGTATAAAAGCCAATTTTGGAAGTTATTTTCAAGTTTTTGGATAATAGAAAAACAACGTGAGCTAACGGCGCTCACTTCTCTCCTTCTCGCACTTCCTACTCCCTTCTCGGTTGGCACATTGCAGTGCCGTCTGTTGCATTGCAACCGCACGTAAGAGCTCTATGCATTGACGTAAACATATGATGGTAATCCGTAGCTTTTGTCGTTACCGACCCGCGGCCCAATTTCATCATAAGTAGGAATTTAAGCTAGGAAATCGCAAGGTAAGCATAGTCGAGGATGGGGGCATCATTGCTAAGCATTTAAATGCATTCAGGGTAAAAAACGACTAGGTCAAAAACTCATTGCTGTTAATAATCATGATTTTTGCACTTCATCAAAAGTGAGGTTTGAGACCATAAGCATGTGTGCTTTGGTCTTATATACATGTCCTAGAAGTTTCGTAACATTCGAATGTCATTTGATGGTGTAACGGTCATGTTTTGTTTGCGGATTAGGGACTAGCTTTTGGTGACTTTGGTCATTTGAGTGTAGCTTGTGTTAGATGCGAGTTGTCTATTGTTTTTCAAGAGATTGACACCCTCTTGTAGCCTCTATGCACTAGTCAAATCAGCTTCGTCTCATGGATTGACAATTATGTTCGTGGTTCTCGCTATATCTGCAATAAAATAGGATTGATGTTAGAAACCCATCCTACATTTGGTGCCGTTGTCGGGAACGAATAGACCTAAACTACGGAAAACACGAGCATCTTGTGTAGTTGTCCTTTAACTTCCTCTAGGATCACCTAGAGTTAAAACTTTCTCTTTAAAATTGTATAACTTAAGATTGTCCTCTTTTGTTGTGTAGAGGTAGCTTGGAAGTAAATTGTACTTGCTAAGTACCTTGTAGGATTGTAGGATGGAAGGATTAGATTAGTATTTTGAGAATGATTGATGGACTAGAGAAGTCTTAAGATCAAGGCTCAAAAACCATAAAAAACAAGAAAACAAGTGTTTGTGGACACTGTCCACAACCCCATTGCAATAGAACCTAGGAGTAGGGTGGTACGTAGAATCCGAGGTGGGATCTCAGAACATTGCTCACTCTAAAAGAATCAATTGTGAGTTGTTTATGTGAAGTTACAGAATTTCAGGTGAAACAACACCAAGAGACTATCAACCACTGAATCTGGCTAGAGAGTATGTTTTAAAAGTTAAACCAGTGGGTAAGCTTAAGGATGCAATTGAGGTAAATTTTTAAGAGTTTGCAAAAACTAAGATTATTTAGTTTTTCTTGAGATTTTAGGCCAAATTAAGTTTTGACTTGACTCAGAGGCTTAAAAGGTTATAAAAAGATTATCCAGTGAAAAATTTGCAAAAAGTGTTCATTTTAGGACAAAAGTAAGTAATCGTGATTATTTACTTTCAGCTCAAAATCGACCAAGGTTGATACCAGAGACTCTATGCATGATTGCAAACATCTTTTGTAAAGGCTCATAGAAATTGGATCACAAAACAGACCAAAACCTTGAGAAAAACTGAAACATGTACTGATTGTCTCGAGAACTTGAGTGTGACTTGGTAAATCTTGCTCAAATTTAGTGAAACTTGACTCAGAGGCTTCGATTGAAGTGTTAAACATGTGTATATGCTCAGACGACAAAAAAAGATGCAAAATTTTACCAAAAGTAAATAATCATGATTATTTACTTTTGTCCTATTTTTCAACTTTAGTTCTATCATGTTATATTGAGCACACATATCAAATTTGGTAAGATTTGAATCATTGAAGTAGAAATTATGGCCAGATTTGAAAAGTCAGTCTACAGACACAAAACTATTAACAATTTGAGCAAAATTTATCCAAACTTGGTGAAACTTGGCTAGAGAGCTTAAGTTGAGTTGCTTAACAAGTTTGTATCAACATTTTGGCAAAAAGTTGCAAAAAACTTCTAGCTGTAACTATTCGTGATTATTTACTTCTACTCTGGGGTTGAACAATTTTTCATATTTAAGTATACCACAAGGTCAAGCATATCAAGTAGACTCCACAAATCCAATTTGGTGAAATTTGGATCACAAAGGTGAGACTTAAGCCAGATTTTTGAAAACTGAGTCTGCGAATACTAAACAATTAGTTACTTGGACAAATCTTTCTCAAATTCAATGAAACTTGTCCGAAGACCACAACAAGGTGATTACCTGGCAAAAAAGCCTAAAAAGTGAAAAATTTGAGAAAAGGAAATAATCATGATTATTTACTGCAGAGATCCAGAGACAAGATTTTGGCAAGTTTGAGTTCCATCGGGTCCAAATCTGTACATGTTAGCTCAGTTTCAAGTTGCAAATTAATCCTTTAGCTCTTTGCAGGGGTAAAATTTGAAAGTCTCATTTGCTGACTCACTTAGCTCAGTTTGAATGTTATACATAGACCAATCTCAATAACTAGAAAAAATTATACAGTCTTTGAGAGAAAATAGTTAACTTGGTTAAAATTGACACAGGAATTAGGTTGCAGGCAAAGAATTGAGAGCTTGACAGGAGTTGCACTCAAGTCAAGTGGAAGAAACGGATAACAATTCAATCCGACAGTAAGTACTCTATTCAAGGTTTAACAGTCTATATGAACCTTAGATCTGATCGTATACTAGCAAATCAAGGCATATTGGGAGAGACCTCTAGTAGAGTATCCAGTGAAGAGAGTGTGAATCAAGGTGATCATTCGGGAACCCTTTGAAGAAGTCTCAGACACTTATTCAGACTCAACATCTAAAATGTCTTCCTATTCGACTCATTCAGGAACCCGAACGACAGTGCGATATAAGCACATACTCACCTTTTATAATACTAATGGCCATGGAGCTCAAGTGGGGTGTTACCATATACATGTGGTAGTGATGTGTATGAACACACTAGGACCGCCGGGGCATTTTTTCCCTCTTTGGGAGTTTTTTTCCCCCGAGCATTGTATATACGCCCATCACTCTAGGGCTATCTATCTTTCCATTGCACACTAAGTAACACACTCTCTATTGTGTGCCTTGAGCTTCCTTCGTCTTCTCCAAGCTGTGTGTGTTTCTCTGCAACCCTGATTCCAACAATTGGTATCAGAGCGGGTCACGTCCTCTCGGGCTTAGTCGCCAGCTGCTCCAGCACACGCCTCCTCACTTTCAGTGAGCTTTGGCGAGCATTTGTAGGTCGACAACAATTTCGGGAGATCTCAAATCGCTCGGTCTGCTCAGAATTTTGATTTGGGCTCATTTCAGTCTCCATTTCCACTACAGGCAGTACTGCACAGGCTATTTTGTCATTTTGTGTAGAATTTCTGTCAGTGCCGTTTTCTGCATAACAGGTGCCTTATAGTCTTCTACAGTTTGTGCTATATAGCACAGGTTGTTCCGGCTCCGTTTCTCCTATTTTGGGGCAGTTTTCACATCAGGTGCAGCATTTACCATGGCTGACAACAACAACACAGATGTGTTCAAGATGTTTGCTGCTGAGGACAGGTTGGATGGGGACAACTACCCTATGTGGGCTTATATGATGCAACATGTTCTTGTGTCAAAGGGTGTCTAGAACATTGTGCAGGGCATTGATGTACGTCCTGGTTCTGAGGATGTAGACGATGTTGAGGATGTTGCAGGTCTTGCTGCAAGGATTGCAACTGTTAGAGTTGTTTTGCATACGGCAGAACAAGCTCGTTGGGATGTTAAGGATGCGCAGGCTCATGCATTGATTGCGTTGTCTGTGAAGTGCACCAGTGTTCCTCACATCCATTCAGCAAAATCTGCAAAACAGGCTTGGGATATTCTAGCAGGTCTTTATGCAAGCCGCAATGAGGCTAAAATTGCTTTGCTGCGTAAAGAGCTAGAGTCGAAGATTATGCATGAGGAAGATGATATGGACACTTTCCTTGCTAGTGTCAAGGATATCAATGAACAACTCATTTCTGCAGGTGAAGTCATTTCAGACAGTTCCCTAGTGCAGACTGTTCTTGATGCCTTACCAGATTCTTACCAGACTTTTGCTAGTACTTGGAGACTTATGACCCAAGGAAATCCTGAAGTTGTCAAGTTTGATGCATTATGCACATTGCTGTTGCAAGAGTCCCTTTCCAGAAAAAACAGGACTAGGTAGCGTGCAGTTGAACAGGCTTTTATTGCTTCTCAAAGAAAGGGTGGTAACAGTAATGCAGCCACTTCTTATGGTTCTGCTGCGAAGGGCAAAAATTCTGTGGCCAAAGAGGCTAAGAAGAAAGAGGGTGGTTCCACTGCAAATGCTAGTTCCACTACAAATGCAGCCATTGTTGAGTCTTCTGTGAAAGGAGACTGTGTTGCTGATGTTGATGCAGAATGGGCTTTTAGCGCAGAGTGCACTTACAATCCTGCTGTCCATGATGCATGCTTGTCAGTTGCTGCAGATTCACATGTCTGGTATTTTGACAGTGGTGCTACAAAGAACATTACCTCACATCGTGAATTGTTTACCTCTCTTGAGTCTGTCCCTCATGGGAATTCAGTCACTTGTGCCAACAACGCCTCTTATCCAGTTCACGGATTTGGAAAGATTGTGCTCACTGCTGTAAATGGCAGTTCCTTCACACTTGTTGATGCACTTTATGTACCTGGGATAAAGAAGAATCTCTTGTCTGTATCCGCACTTGCTAGACTTGGACTTGTAGTCAAATTTGTGGATGAGAGATGTACAGTTCATGATCTCAGTTTTGGTGATGAAATTGTTGCATCTGGCCTTTTGTGCCGTGGGCTGTATAAGCTCACTTTGTATGACAAGTGTGGACAAAATTTTGGGGATTTGTTACCATATACATGTGATAGTGATGTGTGTGAACACACTAGGACAGCCGGGGCATTTTTTCCCTCTTTAGGAGGTTTTTTCCCCCGAGCATTGTATATACGCCCATCACTCTAGGGCTATCTATCTTTCCATTGCACACTAAGTAACACACTCTCTATTGTGTGCCTTGAGCTTCCTTCGTCTTCTCCAAGCTGTGTGTGTTTCTCTGCAACCCTGATTCCAACATGGGGCTCAAGTCTACCTAAATCCGAATGAGGAGTATGCCGTTTGCATTGATGACCATGACATAGAGTTTGAAGAGGAAATAAGGGCAAACAAATAAGGAAAAATTTATATGGATAAAAGCGAGACTCAGTATATAAAGGTTGAAAATCCTAATGTGCTAGACAAATGGGGGTTAGAAGTGAATACCATAATTTTGGATATTTCCGACATATTGGTTTGAAGAACTAAGAGAGAACCAACTGCCAGAAGAGTTGGAGTTGAGCCAAATAGACGTGTCAGACCAACTGATTTATTAAAATGGGTCAAAAAATATAATGGATATGAGGATCCATATGCCACTTAGCAAGCTTTAAGCAAGTGCTAAGAGTAGAGAACATATTTGATTTCCATACGCATTTTGAGGGATTTGGAATGACATTAGAAGGAAAAGCTTTGACATGGTTCCAAAACATTCCACCAAGGTCAATCATGGATTTAAATACATTAGCTCAAGGATTTGTAGCTGCATGTTCCAAAACTAGGATCAAACACAATACGGTAGCCAAAAACAAGGTGAGTCTATTAGGGATTGTGCAACTAGGATGGAGCAATACATTGTAAGGTGCCCAGAAAACTAGAAATACCTGCAGAAGAAAGGTTAGTGTCATTGTTTTTAGAGGGATTGCTAAACAAAGAACTTCATGTTATACTGTATAGCACAAGAAACATATGACCCTAGAAGAGTGTGTATCAGATGCTATTGACTTGAGAGACAATTGTGATATTTTCAATGAAGAATATGTCCCTAAGGATACTTGGAGTGAGAAAATAACATCCACAAAACCAACAAAAAATGGAACAACTGGCACAGCACCACTTACAACCATAGAAGACATGCTCAAAAGGATGAACGAAATGATGAATAACATGCAAAAAGCACCTATGAGAGGACCAGGACAAGGGATACCTCAACAAGGACAACCAATTAGACCAAAAAAATGGTGTGCTATTGAGGATAAGTGGACAAACCATGAGACCAATGAGTGATATTACCAACCAAAGTACGATGGAAATGTCCAATATGTGCCTATGAAACGACAAGGACAACCCATGTACAGAGATCAGTCTAATATGGCCCCATCACAAAGACCACCGATGGTATGGAAAGACCACAACCGGTATTGGTTCAACAACCTCCATATCCTAGATAAATGCAATGCCTCTAAAATACATGTATTCAGAAGGAGTCATAGATGAACAAGCACTAGTGCCTGTTACACCTTATGTTGAGCCTAACCCATCTATAGTAATGGTAGAAGGGGAGTGGTATAATTCACAGCCACCATCAATGGAAGAACCTATGACTTATGATGCACCAGAGCTTACACTGATGTACTATGTAGCTAATTAAGGTGTTAAACCTCCTATGGTATGACCTATGATTAAGCCAAGGACTGGAAACTGTCATAACTATGGTGCAGATGATCATTGGAAAAATGAATTTCCAGAACGGGACAAGAATATTAAGCCCTTTGAAGCTTTTTGTACACAATGTTGCAAAAAGGGTGGACATTTCCCTGAAGACTGTCCCAAGAATCCTTTAAACAGGGTAAAAGCAGTGGTGAATGTAGTCCAAGTGATACCTAGTAGCTCTTGGGAGAGTGAACCTATTGTTCCAATCAAGGTGATCACTAAAATTTTCTCTCAAAGACCAAGAAAAGAAGAAGTCAAAGGTATGGGATAAAAAAACAAAAACAAAAGGATGAAATTGAGAAAAAAGCCAAGAAACTATTCCAGGAAAAAGTGAAAGAAACTGGGAGTCAAATCAAAGAAACCACAATGAAATCTAGAGGATCAATTTTGGTAGATAGAATTTTTAAGCTAATCAGTGCATCCTTGGAAGCTTTCCAAGTGGGGCTTAAAGCATGCCAAAACATGGAAAACAAATGGAAAGACTATCCTTCTCCAAATATAGAAGCAGCTAAGCTTGAAATTTATCAGAATTTGGTAAGAAATACTCAAGAGATGTTGAAAAAACAAAAACCCAAGCTTGAGAGTATAGCAAAACCGGAGGAGCTTGTGGTAGAAACCAATAAAGAGAAATCCAAAGTGGAGTGATAGGTGAAGTGAAGGTATCATTTTCAAGCCAAAAAAATACAAAAGTAAATAATTGCGATTATTTACAACAGTCTTTTTTTTTCAAAACTTGACAATTTTTTTCACATAAATGTATTCAATACATCTATAACAAGTCCTAAATTGAATTTGGTAAAGTTTTGTCGTATCGGCATTGTTGGAATTAGGGTTGAAGAGAAACACACACAGCTTGGAGAAGACGAAGGAAGCTCAAGGCACACAATAGAGAGTGTGTTACTTAGTGTGCAATGGAAAGATAGATAGCCCTAGAGTGATGGGTGTATATACAATGCTCGGGGGGAAAAACCTCCTAAAGAGGGAAAAAATGCCCCGGCGGTCCTAGTGTGTTCACACACATCACTATCACATGCATATGGTAACAAATCCCCCCTGGAGTGATGCGGTGAACGAGAGCTGGCACATGAGTAAAGGGAAGTGCCATGCCCTGAGGACAGGATCAGTCCACAAAGGGGAGTAAGACCAAAGCTTTGCGGAAAGCCTCAAGCTTCTCACGACACAATGCCTTTGTGAAAAGATCTGCAAGGTTGTCCTGTGTTGGCACATAAGCCAAGCTGATCTCTCCTGCTGAGAGCCTCTCCCTGACATAGTGGTAATGCACCTCAATGTGCTTTGTGCGAGCATGAAAAGCTGGGTTCCTCGCAACTGCCAATGCGCTTTGACTGTCAGTGTAGATAGTGTTGGCAGTGTCTTGTCCAACACCCAAATCAGCCATAAGGCGTCTGAGCCATACACACTCAACCGTAGCTGTGAAGACTGCCCTGTAGTCAAACTCACAACTCGAAGTGGCCACAGTAGGTTGCTTCTTGCTCAACCATGATATACATGAACTGCCAAGCATGAAACAAAAACCATTTGTGGACACTCGCGTGTCAAAACAACCAGCCCAATCTGACTCCGAAAAAGCATGTAAGTCTGGCGGCAATGATTCCCCCTTGGGATAAAACAAGCCAAGATGTAAAGTGCCACTAAGGTAGCGAAAAATCCTCTTGACAGCCTGCCAATGCTTAGACCCTGGGCTATGCATAAATCTGCTGACCTGTGAGACTGAAAATTGAATATCCGGCCTAGTGTTGCATACATAAATGAGGCAGCCAACAGCAGTTTGGTAAAGAGTGACATCAACAGGATCAACAGCATCATGTAGACTCAACTTCAAACGTGTTTCCATGGGAGTGGCAATAGGTTTGCAATCCTCAAGTCCAAACTTACATAGCAATGTCTCTCTGTAACTTTTCTAACACAAGGCAATACCACCATCACACTGCTTAAAATGTATACCCAAATAATGATGCAACAGCCCCAAATATTTCATCTTGAAAGTAGCATTCAAATCAGCCTTAAATTCAACAATGGGTGAAAGCATGTTAACCTGTCATGCTTTTTCATGTCCCGGACAATGCTAACTAGCACAATTTTGACATATGCTAACTAGTACAATAACTTGAGCTACATCTCCAAGATCTATGACATATGATATATCAATAGAAAGCACTTGAAACAAGGAATCCAAATGTACAACCTCCGACAAATTTTGATATTATTTGTAAAAAATTTACCGGATGTCCAACTTTTTGAAGATGTGCTAACTTGAAACTGCTAACTAGCACAAAAAGCGCGACAGGTTAACATGCTTTCATCCCAATATGTCTCTCATTTGGTCCAGTGATCAGCAAATCATCAACATAAAGAACCACAATGAGAAGAACATCACCCTCACGCTTTACATACAATGTGCTTTCTGTTGGACTATTACGAAAGCCTTGTTTGATCAAATGAGTGTCAGCTTTCTCATACCAAGCACGAGGAGATTGCTTCAACCCATACAAAGCCTTATTACATTTGCACACATTGTCCTCTTGTCCTTTTATGAAAAAACCGCGAGGCTGCGTTACATGAACTTCCTCAAATATGTCACCATTCAAGAAAGTAGTAACAATGTCTGATTGACGTACATCCCAACCAAAATGAGCTGCCAATGCACATAGAAAACGCAGAGTCATGGGAGCAAAAGTCTCTTCATAATCTATGCCTTTTTGCTGTGCATAACCCTTTGCAAAAAGTCGAGCCTTATGGCGATCGATCTCACCATCTGGCTTGCGTTTCAACTTGTAAACCCACTTCGTACCAATGTCCTTTTTGCCAGGAGGAAAATCACATAAAGTCCATGTGTCATTTTCTATAAGTGCATCATATTCTGATTGCATGGCACCCATCCAATTTTCTGAATTCTGTGCTTCATTAAAAGACAGAGGCTCCTCAACATCATGTAAGCTAGACACAGCCAAAGCATAACAATCTGATGCATAAGATGCATGGCAAGAGACTGAACGAGTATGACTAGACAAAGGTGCATCCAATTTACTGTCACGCAAAGTGTGCACCAGCCATTTTGGCATACCTCTAGCCTGCTCATTTCAGCCCTTTCCTCATCAAGTACATCATGTACATCTGCATCAGTAATAGGCTGATCTAAAACATTTTCAGAAACCCCCATAGGCTGTACATTTGCCTCATTGGAACTTACATTCGTATTTCCACCACTGAAAAGAGGCAACAAAGTGTCATAAATGTCTTGTGAGCTTACATTACTTTCTCTAGTACATGACAGCAA
This sequence comes from Adiantum capillus-veneris, assembly GCF_014529385.1. NCBI lineage: Eukaryota > Viridiplantae > Streptophyta > Polypodiopsida > Polypodiales > Pteridaceae > Adiantum > Adiantum capillus-veneris. The sequence goes on along the minus strand of NC_140948.1, from coordinate 5,251,778 downwards.
GGGCTGAACAGAATCTTCCACAAACACTACATCCCGAGAAACCAGAATACGTTTTGTTTGTGGATGATACAACCTGTAACCTTTGCTTTCAGCACTATAACAAAAAAAAAAAACATTTGACAGCCTTATCATCCAATTTTCTGCGCTGCACTTGTGGCACCAAAGCATATGCCAAACAGCCAAAAACATGCATGTGCTCAATAGAAGGCTTTCTATCATGCCATGCTTCATATGGAGTAATAGACTGCAAAGCTTTCGTAGGACACCTGTTAAGTACATAAGTGGCACACATGATGGCCTCAAGCCAAAAAGAATGCGGCAAAGCTTGACTTTGGACCATACATCGTGCCATTTCCGTAAGTGACCTGTTTTTCCTCTCAGCAACACCATTTTGTTGAGGTGTATAAGGCACTGTACATTGGTGTTTTATCCCACGACTAGCCAGAAATGCATTAAATTCATGAGACATATACTCCCCCCCTCGATCGGAACGGAGGGTGTCCATAGTACATTTCGAGACATTTTCAGCCATACCCAGAAATTGTTTGAAGCACATAAAAACTTCGGACTTCGCTTCAAGCGGAAATACCCATGCATGCCTGGAGTAATCATCAATGAAAGTCACGAAGTACAGGTAATTGCCCAAGGACGAAGTTTGCATGGGCCCACAAACATCACTATGCACAAGCTGCAACCTGCATGTGGCCCGAACTGAACCATCCTTTGGAAATTTAGAACGCTGCATCTTACCCAAAATACAACCTTCACAAACATGTTTTATAGGTGCTTCAAGAGGCGGCAAAGAAGCAACCATATCAGATTTCTGCAAACGCAGCAAATTGGCAAAATTCAGATGACCAAAACGTGCATGCGAAAGTTTTGCATCTGAAATAGCCCTTGAATCTGCAATAGCATTTGCAAATTTTGTCCACACTTGTCATACAAAGTGAGCTTATACAGCCCACGGCACAAAAGGCTAGATGCAACAATTTCATCACCAAAACTGAGATCATGAACTGTACATCTGTCATCCATAAATTTGACTACAAGTCCAAGTCTAGCAAGTGCGGATACAGACAAGAGATTCTTCTTTATCCCAGGTACATAAAGTGCATCAACAAGTGTGAAGGAACTGCCATTAGCAGCAGTGAGCACAATCTTTCCAACTCCCTGAACTGGATAAGAGGCGTTGTTGGCACAAGTGACTGAATTCCCATGAGGGACAGACTCGAGAGAGGTAAACAATTCACGATGTGAGGTAATGTGCTTTGTAGCACCACTGTCGAAATACCACACATGAGAATCTGTAGCAACTGACAAGCATGCATCATGGACAGCATGATTGTGAGTGCACTCTGCGCTAAAATCCCATTCTGCATCAACATCAGCAACACAGTCTCCTTTCACAGAAGACTCAACAATGGCTGCATTTGTAGTGGAACCAGCATTTGCAGTGGAACCACCCTCTTTCTTCTTAGCCTCTTTGGCCTTCAACTTAGGACACGACTTGATCAAGTGATCATTGGCTTTACAATAATGGCAACACATCTTCTTTTTGCCCTTATCACCAGAATTGCCAGATGAAGTGCTGCCAGCAGAAGCATTAGTAACATAATTTTTGCCACTTGCAGTAGAACCATAAGAAGTGGCTGCATTGCTGTTACCACCCTTTCTTTGAGAAGCAATAAAAGCCTGTTCAATTGCACGCTGCCTAGTCCTGTTTTTTCTAGAAAGTGACTCTTGGAACAGCAATGTGCATAATGCATCAAACTTGACAAGTTCAGGATTTCTTTGGGTCATCAGTCTCCAAGTACTAGCAAAAGTCTGGTAGGAATCTGGTAAGGCATCAAGAACAGTCTGCACAAGGGAACTGTCTGAAATGACTTCACTTGCAGAAATAAGCTGCTCATTGATATCCTTGACACTAGCAAGGAAAGTGTCCATATCATCTTCCTCATGCATAATCTTCGACTCCAGCTCTTTACGCAGCAAAGCAATTTTAGCCTCATTGCGGCTTGCATAAAGACCTGCTAGAATATCCCAAGCCTGTTTTGTAGATTTTGTTGAACGGATGTGAGGAACAATGGTGCGCTTAACAGACAACGCAATCAATGCATGAGCTTGCGCATCCTTAACATCCCAACGAGCTTGTTCTGCCGTAGGCAAAATAACTCTAACAGCTACAATCCTTGCAACAAGACCTGCAACATCCTCAATATCGCCTACATCGTCAGAACGAGGACGTACATCAATGGCCTGCACAATGTTCCGTACACCTTTTGACACAAGAACATGTTGCATCATATAAGCCCACATAGGGTAGTTGTCCCCATCCAACCTGTCCTCAGCAGCAAACATCTTGAATACATCTGTGTTGTTGTTGTCAGCCATGGTAAATGCTGCACCTGATGTGAAAACTGCCCGAAAATAGGAGAAATGGAGCGGGAACAACCTGTGCTATATAGCACAAGCCGCAGAAGACTATAAGGCATCTGTTATGCTGAAAACGGCACTGACAGAAATTCTGCACAAAATGACAAAATAGCCTGTGCAGTACTGCATGTAGTGGAAACGAAGGCCGAAAATGAGCCCAAATCAAAATTCTGAGCAGACCAAGCTCTTCGAGCTTCCAAAAAATTTTGTCGACCTGCGAACGCTCGCCAAAGCTCATTGAAATCGGAGAAAGTGAGCAGGCGTGTGCTGGAGCAGCTGGCGACCAAGCTCGAGAGGAGGTGACCTGCTCTGATACCAATTGTTAGAATTAGGATTGCAGAGAAACACACACAGCTTGGAGAAGACGAAGGAAGCTCAAGGCACACAATAGAGAGTGTGTTACTTAGTGTGCAATGGAAAGATAGATAGCCCTAGAGTGATGTGCGTATATACAATGCTCGGGGGAAAAAACCTCCTAAAGAGGGAAAAAATGCCCCGGCGGTCCTAGTGTGTTCACACACATCACTACCACATGTATATGGTAACCGGCATCACTTTGTGCTTTGTCGACTCTAAAATCACCGATTTTTGTGACTGGAGTTGGTTAGTCACTTTTGAAGCTATAGACTTGTCCGCTACATAGTCTTGAAACTACCCATCCAGTTTTGGCCCATTTGGAGTTAGTTTGACTTCATATGTCAAATTTGATGCTTTGTAGCCTTCAAGCTGTTTTTTGCTTTCCGAGAGCTTGTCTTGATTGTTTTCATGAAACCATCCATGTACATTGTGTATAGACCCAGTTTAGAAGCTATCTGTGGAGTCAGAATCCAATTTTGTCATTTGGCCAAAACCTAGATTTTTTCTACTTGGGACCTCCCTCGACCCTACCGAATGGTCATCTGGTGATATAGAAGTGTTCTCGTCCAATTTGGTTGAGCCCTCTGACATGCCGCTATGGTCAATTTTAGGTCGTAGGACTTCCTGCACTACTGGGTTTCTAGGGGCTTTTGCTTGAGCCTAGACTTGCTATCAACCATATAGAATTGATCATTGATAAGCTTAGAACTTACCCCTCATGTCTCATGTGAGTCAGTGTTGTAAGCGGACGACTGTGGACTTCGGAAATCGCGTGCGAAGAAAGTCGAGAGCTCTCTTCTCCAAGGGTGACTAGTGAAAATGAGGTGATTTTGGACTACCTTGGATATCTATACTTGGACTTCCCAAACTATTGTTCCCCAAATTCTCCTGTTAGTCCTACTAGGCCGTGAGATCTATGTTAGACTCAAAAATTTCTTCAATCGGATTCTGGTAGCTCATTCTGTAAGAATTTTGCGAAAGTAGGCCTTGGCAGTGTGATTTAGGCTTCCCACTTCCATGTATATACACTATTTACACTCATCCGGGAGATGTTATCAGTTAAATTTTCCCTGTTGATGACTTGGTAAGGAAATTATTAGGTAATTTTACAAAAAAATCACACGTTAACATCAAAAATTTTCCTCCCTCTTCAAACATTGCCCTTAATTACTTAGTTCCCTTTCACCCCTCCTAGATGGCGTACTCCAAGACGACTGTGTGCATGGGTTGAACAATCATGTCTATACATAGCCTTGGTTGGCTCTACCATGATTTGAAGATCAATGCAATTCAAACCATTATGTTGTGTAAGAGTTGGGTCTTGAGTAATTAACTCAAGGGTTTCTGGTGTCGAGGTTTTCTTTTGCTGTCTTCCAAAGAGCAAATCTTGTAGCTTGTGAGCTCTTTGCTTTATTGTACCATCAGGATACTTTGGCACGCTGATTTTACTAGAATATTGTGGTTGAGTCTTTTGAGACTTAACTCTCCATTGCTCCATCAGTTTTACCGTTAGCGGAGAAGAAAAGTGCTCTTTTTTCTTCCAAATCCATTTTGTTGTAGGTTCCCTGCTCGAAGATGCTCCTCCTTGCGTTTTGAACCTTGGAACCATCTTTGATACAGTTGGTGATGTTTTGGGCACCCAAATTCGGCTTGCCTTTAAGCTGTGCTTTTGGTACCCAAATTTGCCTGACTCCTTGCATGCTACTTGTAGCATTTGCTCGTCTATAGGATGCAAAATATCAATTTTTTCATGGTTTTCTCTGCTGGTAACCTCCTTTCCATTCCTCCTTGCTTGGTGCAATTGGAACAATGAGTTGTCCGCCTTTAGGTGATACCTTGAGCTGATTGGTATCCCTATCTGGTGCTGCCTTGTACGTCCGCATCCATGAGATTCCAAGAATCATTGTCTCATCCATGTGTTCATCTGGTAAGCATACAAATTGATGAAGGTATGAACATCCATGTACTATCACATTTAAGTTGACTACTCCCAATGTCAGTGTTGGGTTCTTGTTGCATCCTTAAATAGTCGATATTCCTACTGTCAAAGAGTAACTTGTTGCTTTCTTGTACGTGGAATAAATGACTGCATTTACTCGGGCTTCTCTATCAACCAATGCATTTGTGCTATGATTGTTCAGCTGTACTTTGATGCGAAGGTCCATTCCATCTAGCCATTCATCATATGTTAACACCGTATCCTTATGTAATTCCCATAGTCGGTCATCTAGTTCAAGAGTGTTGATGGGAATAGGTATTTGTTGATTTTTGAGAGCAGATTTCCTTTTGCGTACTCGAAGTCGAGCTTCCTCTTGGGCTTGCTATCGTTATATCTTTCTTTGCTTTGGTACATGCGTCTTTTCTATCAATTTATTGGTTAGCGGAAAATTATATTTCTTTAAAAGACATCCGCTAATTCAATTAGCCATTGGTTCACCATCTAGGATGGACAAATTAACTAATGCACTTAGAGATAGGTCTTTAATGATAAACGGCTTGTTTTCCTTTTTCTTAAACTTGGGAATGTGTTGCTTAAGAGAATAGATTAAAACTAAGTCCCCTTTTTTGAAGATCTTTGTAACTAGATGGGAATCAAAAAACTATTTTTGTTTCCACTTTTGTGCATAGATGTGAACTACAACAATTAGACTTTGCTCTTCAAGATTTTCTAAATCTTTAAGCCTTTCTGACAATTCATGTCCAGTCCACTCAAGATACTTAGCTACCCTTAGTGTCGGTAATAGAAATTCTATCGTCAGTATGGCATCAAGACCATAAACAAGGTTAAAGGGTGTAGCATTTGAAGCTGTTTTAAATGAAACTCGATAAGCCCATAGAGCGGCATGGAGATGCATTTCTTAATCTGTCCATCCTGAACTAACCACTTTAGTCAATACCGAGCTAAGAATTTTATTCATATGCTCAGCTTGTCCATTTGCTTGTGGGTGATAGGGAGCTGATTTGTTATGGATGACCATAAATTCATTAAGTAGATACTCCACTACCTCATTGAGGAAACGAGTTCTCCTATCTCACTGACAATTTCTATTGGCAATCCATATCTTGTGAATACATTCTCATACAAGAATGCGGTTGTGGTTCTGACATCATTCTTTTGAGTTGCTTTAGCCTCTGTCCATTTGGTCAAATAGTCCCTAGCTACAATGATATATTGAGCTTGGGTTCGATAAGCAGGTGGCTGTATTGGCCCAACAAAGTCTATCCTCATTTTGCAAAAGCTCTAGACTCCATCATCGGTCTTAAGGACATGCTATCTACATGGGTTGGCATTTTTGCTCGTTGACATGCATCACACCTTTGAACATATTCTTTGGCATCTGCAAAAAGTGTTGGACACCATATGCCTGCCATTAAGATTGCTCTCGCAGTGGTCTCACTAGGAAAGTGACCTCCATCTAATCCAGCATGTGCTTGTTCTATAATGCAAATATATTCGTCTTCAATTGCACAAAGACGCAGATGTTGATCCTTTCCTCTTCGATACAATTGGTTTCCAATAAGAGCATAGTCTCTTGCTTCAATTTCAATTGCTCTTTGACGATGTTTACTCATATCCTCATGAAATGTTCGACTTGATAAGTAAGTAACTAGATAGTTACTCCACTTAGGAACAAGTGATAATTAAAACAATGTCACGTGAGGCATGGGTGCTTGTTTTTGGCATTAAGGAAATTGTTTTACAAATGAGTGAACATCCCTCCTCATAGTTGGTCAAAATACTCCAAGTCTCAAGATCCGTTGCATAGTTTGGTCTTCTGCAAAGTGAAGTCCCACTATCGTAATATGTGCTTGACTTAGGTATTGGGTTTTCTCTTTAGGATTAATACATAAAAGCAATATTCCATCTCGATTTCTTTTGTACAACCTTCCAGCTAGTAGTTGATACATAGCTGATTGCTCGATTAATCTGATTGTAATAGGAAGTGGTATTTTCGAATTCACTTGAGCTATTGTCATCAATGATACCATGTTTTCCGACCATCGAAGTATAATTTCCACGAAGAAGAGATATGCATCGGTAGATCATCGTCTACTCCCTTAGGTGGTTCTCCTGAAACAATCCTTGACAAATGATCTGCTCTTTGATGAGTGGTGCCCTTTTTCACAACTATAGTAAAATCAAATTCCAAAAGAATAATGAACCATCTCATGATTCTTGCTGTGTTGCATGGCTTGTTGACCAAGTACAATAAGGCGTGGTGGTCCACAAAGAACACAAATTTGTTTGCTAATAGGTAATGTCTATACTTTTTTACGGCATAGATCATTCCCAATCCTTTCCTTTTTGTGGTTGTGTAGTTTTTCTCTGTCATATTCAATTGTCTGCTAGCATAAGAAATAGGAAAATCGATTTTCCAGTCTCTTGGTTGAGCTAGGATACACCCAATGGCAAAATTGGAAGCATCTATATGTATGTGAAATATCTTATTCCAATCTGGTGCTTTCAATATTGGAGCTGAAGTGAGAGCTTGCTTAAGCTTCATGAAGGATCCTTCACACTCATCAGTCCATTCAAAGTGTGTAATCAAGTTGTACATGGGTTTTGCAATTATAGTGTACATGTAAATGAATCGCCTGTAATATCCACAATGTCCCATGAAAGCTTGAACCCCTTCTATTGTTGTCGGTCTAGGTAAATCAACAATAACATGAATTTTATCCATATCAGTAGTAGCTATGCCATTTTTAGACACTATATGTCCAAGAATTTTTCCTTGTCTATCCATAAATGTGTACTTTTCAGGATTTAAGAAAATCCTATAAAGTCTACACATAGATCATCCATATATACTTCCAAGAAATTCCAAAGATATTCTTTAAAAGCATGGCTCATCAATCTTTGAAAGGTGGTAGGAGCATTAGTTAACCCAAAAGGCATTACCCGATAGGCAAAAATATCACATTCAGTTGCAAAGGCAGTTTTATGCTGATCTTTGGGGTCAACCAAAAGTTGATTGTATCCCAAAAATCCATCTAAAAATTTGTAAGCCTCTTTTCTTGCAACTCATTCCAAAACATGCTCAATGATTGGAAGAGGAAAGTTGTCTCTTATGGTAGCTGCATTCACTTTTTTGAGATTGACACACACCCTTAATTTTTCATTTTTATTGGGTACTACCACAATTGGAAACACCCAATCTGTGTGTTCAATTTCATAAATGAATTCGGCCTCCTTTAGCTTTTCTATCTCTTCTTTGATCTTTCTGGCAAATGTCTCATTATAAGTGTATGGCCTTTGTCTACTTGGTTTCGCATCATCTCTCATAGGTATGGTATGTTGATAGATTTCTAGATCAACACCCTTGAGATCCTTATAAGACCAAGCAAAGATATCTCGGTATTCTTTTAGTAAGCTTAACAAAAGATCTTCTTCATCTTCCATCAGGTCGTTTGCAATGTAAGCAGGTCTAAGCTCTTCTCTTGGTTCGGCCAGATCTATCTTTTTTGCGTTTTCAAGTCCTTCATAGGACTCACCCTGCTTTCGTAGTTCTCTGGCAGGTTTTTCGACTATGATTTTTTCAGTCTTGCAGAGTATATTTCTTGTAATGGGATGGAACACTCATTACATCGTTAGCTTCCTCCTCAGTGGTTTCCATTTCATTTGCATATATGTCCTTTAAAGCTTTCTTCAACTCTTGATACTTCTTTCTCCGTTCGACTCGTGCCATGGTTGAATCCTTGTCCTGGTATTTAGGTTTTGCTTAAGTTTCCTTTCTTGTTTTTCTCAATGTTTTTGATATTTTCCGCTTTTCGTTTAAAAGATATCTACCAGTGATCTTGTCTTTGACACAGTCATGTGTATCTATCTGCATCAAAAAATGTGTTCTATTGGAGATTGATGGCATAGATCTAGCTTTCAAGTTTCTCGTGTCTCTTTTTCTTCTATACCATTTCTGTCTTCTCGGTTTCTCGTTTGAAAAGTCAAAAAACTTTTCATCCCCTCCTTTCATGAATAGTTTAGCTCTTACATGTTCTTTTTCTCACCCCGAATTATCTGAGGTAGCTAAATATTCTTCTAACTCATCTATTGTATCATAGTAGAGGTCTGAAAAGACTTTTTGAGCTTTCATCAAGTCCTTGGATTCTTGAATTTTGAGATCATTTGTATGGAAATTATGTCATAGCCGTCCCCATTGCAAAATTGAGTAGACATAGACGTATTTACACATACATCCATTGTTGTTAAGATTTGAGTCCAATCAAATGGCTCAATAAAATTCTTTGGAAAGGATTCATGTACATAGACTTCATTTGTGAAATCCCTTTCTAAGATACATTCTTTTCGTTTTAAACTCTCGTTGTTTTCAGAGGCTCCGCACATCCAAATAGGTGTATCTTTGTTCAACCAATATGGAAGCTTAGTTTTAACCGAAGAGGCTGAACCGAATTCTTGTATGGGTGTTTTCATGACAACTCTATAAGTGTGATCTTTTAAATTAACCCTTGTTATTGATCCCACTTGCTTCAAGTACAGATAATTGTTTTCCCAATCCTGGATGCGTTGTACTTGTCGCATGAAAGATCTTCCCAAGATGATTTCATAATTGAGTTTCTTTCCAAAGTTCACTATTGAAAAAGTGTGTTAATAATCAATTCCACATGAATTAACTATCACTTTTTCAAGCAGTCCTAAGGGTCTTTCGAAGTGTCCATCAGCCAATTGCAATTTCATTCGAGTTTGTCTAATGGCCCATGATTTCCATACTGCTTTCGTGGCTATGGCTATGCCTGTCCCACTATTCAGTATTACCATGGTTTCTATATCATTATATCTTACTAGAAGGGTTGTGTTTCCTTCTTCCCCTTCGTAGTATTCTCCGACTTTGTTCATTGGAACGGATCTAATCTTTTTGTTATTCAATTCGTGTTTCAATTTTTCTAAATTTTTCACGATTAGCCCGGTTATCCCCACTTTCTCTGGAGTTTTCTGTAGATTATTCCATATATATGGTCTGATTTTTAACAGTTCTCCTAAAGCAAGAGTGTATTGAATTGGTGTAAACATGATTGAATGGATGTTGTCTACCTCTAAGGTCTGTTCCGCTCTCTTTACTTGCGTGGTTTTACACACTATGGATTCATCTTCGTTATCTCCCAAGTAAGAGGGTAATGTTTTCAGAGTCATTGGTTTAAACATTCTTGAGGCGCTGTAATCCTCATACAAGGATTATACATCCATATTCATATAAGGAGGTAGATTGTCTAACCAAACTTCCTCTATAGGAGTTGACTTCAAAGTTAGGCTCCCATCATCAATCTCTCTAACTTTTTTTCATAAGTGTACGGGCCCGTCTTCTTCTACGAATGGAATTTCGTTTAAGGCATCTTCACTGTCACGCACTATGAGTTCTGACTCTTTTGTTTCCAGGTGGGGTTTTACCACCACTTTGGATTTCTCTTTACTGGTTCCTACCACAAGCTCCTCAGGTTTTGCCATACTCTCGAGCTTGGGTTTTTGTTTTTTAAGCATCTCTTGAGTAATTCTTACCAAATTTTGATAAGCTTCAAGCTTAGCTGCTTCTATAACTAGAGAGGGATAGTTTTTCTATTCGTTTTCCATTTTCCTGCTTTAAGTTCCGCTTGGTAAGTTTCCAAGGCTGCATTAATTGGCTCAAAAATTTTGTCTATCAAAATTGATCCTCTAGATTTCACGGTGGTTTCCTTGATTTCACTTCCAATTTTTTTTCATTTTTTTCTAGAGTAGTTTCTTGGTTTTCTCCTCGATTTCAGCCCTTTATTTTTGTTTTCTCATCTCATACCTTTTGTTTCTACTTCCTTTGGTCTTTTGAGAGAAAATTTTAGTATTCTCTGAATCATCAAAGGAGTTGTGTTTCTTTTTCTTGACTTGGGCTTTGGTGATTACCTTGATTGGAACGATCGGTTCACTCTCGAATGAGCTACTAGGTATCACTTGAGCTACGTTCATTACTGTTTTACCTTTGTTTAAAGGATTTTTTGAACAATCTTCAGGAAAGTGTCCTCCCTTTTTGCAACTTTTCATACAAAAAGCTTCAACTAGCTTAATATTCTTGTCATGCTCTAAACATTCATTCTTCCAATGATCATCTGCACCACAGTTGTGACAATTACCAATTCTTGGCTTAATCATAGGTCTTACCATAGGAGGTCTAACACCTTGATTAGTTACATAGTACATTAGTGCAAATTCTGGTGTAGTATAAGTCACAGGTTCTTCCATTGGTGGTGGATGTGAATTATACCAATCTTCTTTTACCATTATTGTAGATGGACTAAGCTCAGCATAGGGTGTAACAGGCACTAGTGCTTATTCATCTATGATTCCCTCTGAATGCATATACTTTACAAGCACTACATTATGTCCAAGATATAAACTTTAAAAAGAAGAAACGTTGAAGGAAAAACAAGAGAGAAAAGAAACACAAATATATCAATGTGCACTAGACCACCTCTTTTTATATGACACAAAAAGTCTTTTGCACCTTCATGACTCACCCTTCACTTGTGGACTTTATTTAAAGATGTTTTGAAAGCATTTTTATTTTTTCCCGATTTGGTTTGGGGTGGGGTTTTTTTTTGGGGGGGAAGGGGGGGGGGGGGGGGGGGGAGGCATTACTAACCACAAATGCCAACAATTTGTGTTGCAATTGTTGTCTAGTTGCAACTTGAAAGAAAAAACTAGCCACACACACCTATCCCTCCCCCCGTTCTTTTTTTGTGCGTTACTTGCGTCTACCTTGGATACTTACTACCCTCGCTTGCGCATCACCCCATTTTTCTTTCTCGTTCACTTTCACTCAACAAGGACGTCTTCCTAGATTCTGGCTAATAAGAGATTAAAAATGAGTGGGCCCCCCTACTAATGCGTATCCTAATTACTGCACCCCGCCCTGCGACGTCAGTAGTGAGCACCACTGCCCTGCGAGCGCTCCTGGCCTCCCATAAAAACATTGTCTCTCAAGTAATATCGTGGATTCGGGTAAGGTTGTACGTCTTAACAATAAATTATCCCCTTAGTCCTTTTATTTCATAATTAATTAGAAGTGCGATCACATGCTCCAATGGCTTATAATTAGTAGTTGGGGAGCGGGAGAATAGACATTCACATTCAAAATTTGATCAACAGTATACATCCTCAAATGAAATATGTAATTATAAGTCCCTTCTCCGCCAGCTAAATCCAAAGGTGTCCATTGTCAACCAATTCCCTGAATCCCTATCTACAATTCAAGCGTTTCCATTCAAAATTTGATCAATGACCCACATCATTTGATGCAATGTACAAACACCTGAATCCAAAGGTGTCAATATATCCCTTTAATCGCTATATTGAAAGGGGTCTAATTTATGGATAACATTGATCAGCAATATAAGTTTTGTGAACATTGTCAAAAGAGTTGACATGGCTGATTCTAGTCTTCAGTATGAATGCAAAAGTATCCTTTGTAGAGGAGCTGTCTAATTACAGCTTGGCCATCAAGAAAAAGTCCGGTGAGTAACGGCTTACAGAGGGGAGAGAGAGACAGAGAGAGAGCACAACGTTTTCTTTGTATTGAACACTTTCAATTTACACATGATTCTTGTCATACATTAAATAGCATGACCTGCCCATGTATGCTATTTACAAGTTCCACCAATGTAACATGAGCCTGCTGTACACAGTAGCTCTGGTACGCTCCATGTGAGGATCTTCTGCATACTCTCGCTAGCTGGTGAGTGCAAAATTTTATTGCAAGTTATACGGGTATGCATGATATATGACGAAAAAAGGGCAAAAATTGGGCTCACTTGCCAAAAATTGGGCTCACTAATTGCCAGTACAGTATGCACCATTCATGTCACCTGCATGTACACAACCGTTGCTGCATCTGTACACATTATAATCTAAAAACCGAAGGAAATGGCACACCTCTTCCAGCCCCTTGCCATACCCTGCGCAGATGTGTGCACAAATCAGAATTTCCCATGTAAATGACCCGTTGTCAGGATCCGAGCTAGTCCTTTGCGCCTCCTTTTGTTTAATACCCTTTCAGGTTGTGATTCACTCGACTGCTGTTGATAAATCTCCGACAACAGTCTGCTTCGAGGTCTCTGGCGGCCATCATCATCATTGTCTACATCATCTGGCTTATCACAAGGAGAATAAGTGCCATGTCTGTCTGGTACTGCTGCCCATGAGTCCAAATTCTCTTCAAATTCATCCTTTATAGCCTCATGATGGTTCGACTGCAGCTGCAATACATGTTTCTGTTGCTCTTGCAGCCTGTCCTTGAGATTCCAAATATCCACAATACATGCAGCAGAGCTAGAGGCAGTAGGAGAGCTCATGGAGGGATCGCAAGCAGCTGGGCGCGATGCGTGCGACAATGTTAAGGACGGTGTGATGCCGAAATCGTAAGTGTTGAAAGAACTTTCGCTGGAGCAACTGCAATCAGTGAATGCAACTTCTTGCAAAGAGAGGTCGCGAATGCGCCTCAGCTCAGCCAATTGCTCCACTGCCACCCTCTCCTCTTCTGTACAATCTGAATTCTCTAGCTCAACAGACCTCGCACTCAACTGGTAGGGTGCTTCATCGTTGTCATGCGCAATTTCCTCGTCCACGAGCCATGCCCTGTCACTCCTACAAGAAGGAAGCAATTAGAAACCCTAGAAAGCAGAAGCAAGAAAACAAGAGAGCTTCAAAGGAAACCCTCGGACCGGATGATGACATGTACGCACGCGATGAACTCACCACTTGCAATCTTGATCGGCGTCAATGGGGAGGACAACACTCAGAAGCAAGCCCCGCTCGTAATTGGCTATCATCGTCTTCATCAAAGAAAGGTCTGCAGCAGATCAGGAGATTTGTATAGGTCACGAAGGAACGGAGCAAAAGGCGAGACAATGAATCTAGTTAAGTGTGTAGGCTAGCCGCTATATATATTGTGTGTCCATGCCGACATAAGCTCGCCCCGGTTCCCAAGGGTCCCACCGCCACTTGGCATTAGCTAGCTTGAGCCTTGCTGACGAGGCCTTGCCACCCTGTGAAAAGGCATTGGAGTTTCAATTTGCAAACGTGAGCACTAGTTGCTGCTGCTGCCTAAGAGCCAGTTCACCTGAAGACGAGGTAGCCAACATCTTTGCAGCCACAAACCCAAGACGTTTTGTTCCCATGAAGATTACGAGACGTTGAGATTTCTTTGTCGTGATTTTTTTTCCCAATTAAAGACTAAAGAAGCGCCTTTTCCTTGTTGGCACATGTCGTGTCACGTGGTTGTGTCTTTGCTCCACCCTTATGGGTAGGAGCAGCATTGCAACTTGTCATTAGTTAACTTAAATGGTTAGCAACTTGTTGCACACAAGCTCCCAACCAAGTTTCTATGGTGTTGTTCATGTGGCATGCAGGTTGGGAACTTGTGCCCAACCTGCCAACAAGCAAAACAAACGAGTTCCCATGGCGACCTACTGCGAGCTTTTTGCACCATTTTAGTAGACGTGTCTTCAAGCTTATTGGACAAAAATGAAGTGCACCTTTCAAGTTCTTGTCTTTTTCTGCAATTCCCCACCGGCTCCACCCCCTCCCCTTGAAGCAACGTTGCAACTGGTTACAAACCAGTTCCATAGTTTTCCTTGGTAACCTCTCATGGGAACTTGAAACGTTTGCAACTGGTTGGCAACCAGTTGCGAACGTCAGTCTCATGTGAACTAGCCCAATGTAAACTGGCCCTAAGTCTCACGCCCGAGACTTCAAGGTAATAAGCATGCAACTTATATTTTTCACGAAGACTTCAATTTTTTTTTGTCTTAGTTTTGTTTCAATAGTCAAGAAAAGAATAAAACTATCGACATTACCCATCTAAAAAACGATCATGAGACTTAAGACATAAAGAGTAAGATTCAAGTATAAATTACTAGATCTGGCTACCTTGAAGGTGTTGAATGAGACTTGGTATGGTTCGTAGGAGGATGAGAGTATCAGACGTGGGTAGGGTGCACAGGTGTAGGAAGGGCTTGGTGGAAATCTTGTAAGAGCTCATAGGTGTTTTTAGGGCTTGCAAGGAAGATCATGAAAGCTCTCAAGTAAGGAGTGCGTGTGCACGACCCTATTTTCGATTGCTGTAAACATCAGAAGGGAAGAGGGCATGTTGTTGTTGCTTCCATGGACTGTGTGTCAAGTACTTGAAAAGGCCCATAGTAACGCATACTGAGCTTCGGAAACAACCTTTCCTTGCCCTTCATCTTCTTTAACCTTGCCTTTTTAAACCGTAAGAGCACCCCATCTCTAGGTGAAAACAACAGTTCACGTCGATGATCAGTAGCCCTATTTTGCCTTGCCTGAGTCTTCCCCAAGGAAAGCTTGATTTTCTTGTACATTTCATCCATATTCTCAACATATCGATCTGCTTCGAATTTTTTTTCCTTTGTGTGCAAAATGGGAGGAACCTTTTTGCCACCCTTAACAATCTCAAAAGATGCCTTGCCTGTTTGTGACGAATACAACATATTATTGTACGCATACTCAAGCATGAGTAGATACTCTTCCCACTTGACCTTATTACCTGACACATAACAATTTCATCAGATCTAAGACAATAGAATTAGCCTCTTTTGACTGCCCATCAGTTTGTGGATCAAACGAGGAGGAAAACTTGAGCGTGGTGCCCATGTTTTCAAATAAGCCTCTCCAAAACAAGCTCTTCAAGAAGATCACGATCACTAACAATCGATTGTGGCATACTACGGTACTTGAAAACATTGTACACAAACAATTGTGCCATTTGATCAGATTCTATCTTCTGCTTGACAAGAATAAAATGAACCTGCTTGCTAAACCTGCAAATAATGGTCCATATACATACCATCATTCCCTATCGGAGTTCTTGGAAGATCAAAGATAAAATCCATAGCAATAATTTTCCATAGCTTATCTAGAATAAGCATTGGTTGTAAAAATCTTGGTGCCTTTTGCCTGTCAAACTTGACCTTTTGGCAAATCACGCATGCTCGCACAAAGGCATCCACATCTCTCCTCAAAATTGGCCAATAAAAGAATGTCTCAACTGCTTTCACTATCGTGTCTATACCGCAATGCCCTACTGTTAGCGGGTCGCCGTGACGAACGTCTGTAGCATAGCTATCGGGCACTAAAATAATGTCAATACTCAGGGAAGTGACTCCGATGAGACACAGAGACTCTTTGAGATCGGCAATCTCAAGAAGTGAACCTTAACAAGCAAACACACTAGCTCAACAAGCAAACCAACACTCAAAGATCAGGGAAATCTGTCTATGTCCTTTCTCATAGCTCTAGGTCATCACGCCATTTCGGCACTCCAACAGACTCGAAATGCAACAAAACTTTAGGAGGAGCTCTAAGACACCTAGGGTCACTATTCTACCAAGTCTGGTCGCAATCCAACAAGGTACCAAAATCACGATCCATCATGAAAAAAGTCTTGAAAATTGCAACAGAACTATCCAAAAAGGTCACCCTATGGTCTAAGAACACTCTCTTATGGTCAAAACGACTAAAAACAATGATTTAAGCACTCAAATCTGCAATTAAGTCTCACAGACACGTAGTCGCAAACCACCACAAAACTGACAATGCTTACACTTAAATGAAAGAGCAAAGAGAGAGGAACACAATACAAGTTTCAAAACTGAAAACGGAGTACCCAATCAATAGCTACGATGATTACAAGTTGGAGCTTCGTAGTCGCTTGAGCGTACGTACAACAGAGCTCTTTTCTTCTCTAATGATAAGCGTCCCTTTCACATTAAGGTTATTGACCTTTATACCTAGGGATTTCTAAATGGCTAGTGGCCAGCTCACAAGGACTTTTACAAATGTCATGACAACATTACAACTCATGGAATTGACTTGCTACTCTGGAATTACGATTTACACAGAGTATCACTACACTAGCTCAGGAAACTAATAGAGTACAAGTGTGGTGTCCGGCTACGTGTCCGGCCGGGGGGCGCCCATTCAATCCGTCTCTTAACATTCCCCCCTTCCTAAATCGTGTCATCCCTTGACACGACCTTGTGCAGTCTTGTCATAGGGTTGTCTTTAGCTTTGTCTTCAACGTTGTTTGTTAGCTTCGAAAGAGCTTTGGCATTGATGACGCTCCCCCCTTCCTTGAGTGATTCATATATGCCATGTTATTGATACGTGATTTGATCTTTGTTAATGGTGACTTGGACTTACCTGTTCAAGGCCAGAAACCCAACTCCATAAGTTCTAGAAATTTAGGCCTCTTCCATTGTGCTAGTCTTTGGAGGCCACCATTCTGCCGAGAAGGTTGGCAAATTTTGGCTCCTCTTGACTTGCTTGTCGTATGTTCCACACTACTTTGTGAAACAAGTCCTTCAGGTTTGGTAGGGTTTGATGTAGCCTTTGCGTTAATTTCCATGAGAAGCGGTTGTTGAGAGGTGTGGGTTCTTTGTGATTGAGTTTTCACTAGCGATTTTGGAACCCACCTTGTCTTTGGTCTGTATGTGACCGTCTTTTGCATTTGATCCTTTTGCTCAATGACTTGATGGAGACTAGGCTTTGGTAGTGAGATTTGATGATTTCCGTTGTAAAAGCCTTGTTTTTGTAATTGATGACAAGGTATCCATCTAGAGGTCTTAGCACCCTTAGTGGTGATTGGCTGTTGGCTCTTCCTATTGATTGTGTGCCTTTGGGTGGAGCCTTCTGTTTCCTAATTTGTCTTCATTTTTCCAGGTTCAGCTATAATTTTTGGTAACCATATTTGTGTCTTACCTTCATAAAATCCTTATGCTTCGAGTAGCTTGACTGGAATCATCCGTTGCTTCACATGTTTGTGTTGGGTAGCTTGGCCGAGGTCCGACTTTGGTACCCAAACTTGTCGCATTTCTTGCTGCTTTGATTTTTGCTTTTGATGCCTTCTGTTGTTGTTCTTTCTCTTTCTTGAGTTTTTTGCCTTGTGTTGATAGTGCATCTTGTTCTTTGTAAAACTCACTGGTTGAGGTGGGTAGGTCCAAGCTATTACTTTAGGATTTTTGGCCCAAACATTAGCGTTTCCTTGGAAGTAGCCCTGAGCAGTGATTGACTCATTTGATGCTACCCACCCAATGACCTTTGGTTGTCGATGTTTCAGAGCTGAACATGTGATTTTGAGTCCTGTTTCTCCACATATGCTGAATTTGATCATCATAGGAGACAATCGATCTTCTTTCTGTTCTTCTTTTGATCTTGCGCTTGCTGAACATTTGATGAACTTGGAAACTTTGCTCCTTCATCTGCTTTCATTTGTGCTTTTTTTTATAGTCGAGTTCTTTGAAATAGCTTCTGGTGATTCTTTAGGTATGTCAATGATGACATATTCTCGTGGTTGCTCTGCTTCCTTCATTTGCACTTTGGCATCATGCTCCATGACATAGCTATTTGTTTCACCTTTTTTTATTTCAAACCTACAAACCTCGTTAGCTTCCTTCAACACATTTATCGTAAATAAGAGAATTATATCATAGCCATCTTCATTGCAAAATTTGGTGTTGGTCACCTCATTTATGGAAACATCAAGAGTCACCAGTATTTGATCCCATCCAAAGGGTTCAAATAACTCCTCTGAGAATGGTTCCTTAATTTAAGATTCATCTTCTATTGAACACTCTAGGATGCAATCTTCCTTTCTAAGACTTCCACACCCCAAAGCTCCGCACATCCAAACATGCACTTTGCTTTGCAACCAAGCAGGTACCTCCTTTTCGTCTTCAGTTGTGGAGTGTAATTCTTCTCCCGGGGTTCTCTCTACCTCTCTATAACTATGATCTTTAACACTAATTTTTGTAGTGACCTCTTTGTATCTCAAGTAGATATAGTCATAGCCCCAGTCTTGTACCATTTTGAATGACTCATGAATGGTCTACCCAATATGATATCAAAGTTGTTGCTCTTAACAAAATTCATTATGGCAAAGCTTTGCTCATATTGTATGCCACACGAGGATACAATGATTTGTTCTAGTATTCCAATCGGTTTCTCCACGTATCCATTTGCTAATTGCAATTTCATTCGATTTTTTGTAAGAGCAGGCTTTCCCCATTTTTTCCATATTTCTTTGATTGCAATGGCAATTCCTGCCCCACTATCTAATATAGCAACCGTCTTTATTCCTTTGTACTCAAGTGGTAAGGTGGTGTTTCCTTCTTCTCCTTCACAATAGTCACCCACCTTATTTACTGTTATTGGCTTTGTCTGTGGCTTCTTAGGCAAGGTGTCATCCATGTTTTTGTCTGCAAGCTGGTATTGTCAAGGGATTTTCAATCCCATGTTTTCCAAGTTTTTTGCCATTTGGTCCCATAGATGTGGCCTAATTTTTAGTAGCTCTGAGAGATAAAGTGTGCATTGTATAGGAGAAGACATCAATTCATGCAAGCTCATGGTATCCATCATTTTTGGTGTGGCTTTCCACTCAGAAGGTACAATTTTAACCTCCAATTTTGTTTTGAGTTTTCCTATGAAAGATGGCAAAGTCTTTAGAGAGCGTGGTTTACTCTCTTCAAATGCTACAGACCTGACATCCCCATATAGAGATCTTATATCCCGTGGGAAAATTTCCTGATCCATGTTTATCTTAGGGATAGGTGTTGATTGTAAAGTAGTATTACCGTCTTTTTGGTTTCTTATTGATTCCCATAAGGTTTGTGGCCACGGTTCTTCTACCTCCGGAATAGGCATCGCTGGTTGTGAGCCCACCCCATCTGTGGTATTTTCTACTTCCCTTGTATCTAAAGGTGCCTCAACTCCTAGCTCTTCCTCTCTGTTTACAATACCATGACTTTCCAATTCCTTGATTTTTTGCGGATTAGCACCTTTGTTTTTGGAGCATCTGGAATATGTGGTTCCATAAGAGCTTGGGCAGTCCAGATGAGCTCCTTGCACATTTGCAACCTCTCTTTTTTATACCCTAGATGAGGATATGCCAGCCATCTATCCTCTTGGGTTTGATTGGGGTTTAGCCTACCTTCATAGGCCTTCAAAATTGCATCTAAAGGTTCAAAGACTTTGTCGACCAAGACTGAACCTCCCGAGTTAGTCTTTGACTCTTTAGGTCCCTTTGCGTTTTTCTTACTTTCTTTCTCTCGTCTAAGCTGTTATTTTGTTTGATTTAATTTTGTTTCCAAAGCAGCTTTCTCCTGTAACCTTTTTTCTTTCATTTTGTCTCATTTGTCTTTCCATGATTTTCTTGTAGTTCTCATCGCGATAAGTTTTCGATTTCTGTTTGAACAGGCAATGTTTCCTCCTCAACGATTGCGTTTTTAACAACTTCTTGAGCTTGAGGTCGAGTCATTACGTTCAAAGGAATCACGGGTTCTACCTCGGATTTTCTTGAAGAAGGCATCACGCCTACAACATTAATTGTTGCTTCCCCTTTGTAGTCTGGATTTTTAGCACAGTGTTGGCGTACATGGTCTCTCCCACGACCATCATAGAATACAATTCATTCTATTTGCGGACCCTTGTTTGGACAACTTCATGCCCAATGATCACCTCCACACTTATAGCATGGACCTTTTTGTTTCATAGCTGATGATCCAGCCGATGCTTGTTCTTGCCTTGTGAGGATGTTCTTTGAACCATACTCCTAATTGGCTATGAACATGAGTGCATTTCTATCCAGGGAGTATTGGTTTTTCACGGGTTGTGGCACATACGTTGATTGAGCACAGTTGACTACTGCTCTACCATCATTCAAAAGAGGTGTTTGGTTCTCTAGCACACGTTGTGTCTTTGGCTGAGTGCTACACCATGGAGTGGGGTGATCCCCTTCACAAGTATTACATCTCCTCAATTGAGATTTTTGCACCTTTAGGTTCTGTTTGTAGCCTTGGTTTATTCTTCTAATCGCCTCTTTGACCACTTGGTCAAAGCTTTGCACCATAGGAGGTTGAACATCTTGCTTTGTTGTGGGTCCGCTCTTTGGAGATGAGGCACCACTAGTCGCGTTTTCTGTATCTTTAGTCACCTCTCCATAGGCCTTGCAATTAGAACCAAGTCAAAGATGTTCCTTCTAATTTCAATCCAAATCCCTCATATTGAGTATAGAAATCTGCAATATGTTCAGCCCTCAAAACTTGTTTGAAGAGAGAGACATGAGCATATGGATCCGCTGATCCATCGTATTTTAGTTTGACATATTGACCCACTTAATATGGTCTTAATTGTTGTGGTTCAGTCACTAATCTAACCAATTTGTGGTCTCTTGGAAAGATGTCTCTATCTCTCACCTCTTGTATTGGAGAAAATCTCAATGGGATACTCTCATATATGTGCTCAGACATCATTATTGGTTGAAAGTAAGTAGAGATCGGAGTACCCTTGTATATGTATTTTTCTAAGTCAATTGGATAAACAAGTTTGTACTCTCTTCCATACTTATCTACCATCAAAACTTGCACTCCGTGGGCATCTGTATATACACACGTGTAGAAGATGTATTTATCCCCGTTCCTGAACCTATATAAACCCTCATGAGTATAATCCGTTAGAACTCTCATGGATTCATTGGTTTTGAAGAATCTCACGTTCGGTTTATTAATCAGAAGGATGCCTCTCCTCTATGTATTCTCCCATTCCCACTGTTGTTGGCATTGTAGCGTTTTCCATGTCTTTGAGTGGAGTAGAGAACCTTGGTGGTGGATGATTTTTCATGGTTAAGACACTCAAAAGTCTCAAGGTAGT
This sequence comes from Adiantum capillus-veneris, assembly GCF_014529385.1. Taxonomy (NCBI): domain Eukaryota; kingdom Viridiplantae; phylum Streptophyta; class Polypodiopsida; order Polypodiales; family Pteridaceae; genus Adiantum; species Adiantum capillus-veneris. Next base: position 5,230,291 of record NC_140948.1, on the reverse strand, counting down.
CTCTTACAAGACCCCTTTGGCTTAGTGCAACTTATCCCTTTTTGCCCCTGGTAAGGTCTCTCAAAAGTCAGGAATTTGTGACTTTTTGGTCTCTGGAATTAGTCTTGGGGCACCCTAAATGTTTGAATTTAGGAAACTTGGGAAAATTGAGCTTTCTTCCTGCCTATACTAGACTCAATTTGGAGTTGTGTATCAAAAGTTAGAGAAATTTTAGTGAACTATAGTTGGAACAATTCCAAGACCAGAACACAGGAACTTTGGCTTGTATCTTGGTCTCCAGAAGGTATTTTTAGCTCAAACTTGAGATTTGAGATGTACTCAAGTATGCCTACAAGATCACCAAGTCAGATACCCCCACTATGTTGAGGTACATGGATCACGATCCATGTTCCTCTGTCAACTTTCTTTTTCCAAATTTTGAATGTGTGTAGACAATGTCATGTGCAGGCTCTGTGCCAATTTTCATCAAATTCTGAGGTTGAGGTACATGGATCGTGATCCATGTTCAACGACATCTAGACTTGATCTCTTAAGAGTTTGTTCCTAACTATGTCCACAAGCTAAATATCAAATCTTTTTGGATTTGGACTTGGTTTGATAGATCAAATGCTCAGTACTAGGTCTGCACTGCGGTTTTTAGTATGTCACCTGTTTTTGACCAAAATTTGCTCAATTTTTTTCAAAAATGGACTTGGGAATATGTTTTCTTGTGTATACACTACTAATCTAAAAAGTTTAAGGTTAAGGTGCCACTATGGGTACATGGACCGCGATCCATGTTTGGAGCCTAAATTGACTTTTCTTGGTACTATCAGATTCATCATGATTAGGAGGTCCTATGGTATCAATTTTTTTGAAATGGATATTTGGATTGAAAGTTCGGTCTTCTGACACTTTGTCAGAGTGCTTGGCAGTTCTGGGCTTTTGTTTTGGTTTTTGATATCCAAATTCACTTTTGAAAAGACCACTAGAGTGCTTGTGATGTCCTCTAGCTATGGTGCAAGTTTGGTCTCAGTATGTGACAGAGGAACATGGATCGCGATCCATGTACCTATGTGTCAGATGGTAATGAAACTTGACTCTCAGCTTGTCCTTGGTCTCTTGATTCTTGCTATACGGTTTTTGTATGATTTGGACTTGTTTAGGCCAGGCAAAAGTCAATCTCTAGGTCTATTTTAGGGTTTTCACCTGAACTGTTTTTTGCTCTTTTGACCACTTTTTACAAATTTTTTGCATTTGGTTCTTTTGGGAAAAGTGTTTGTCTATATCTCAGCTACCTACTGCTCAAATCTGAGCCAAAAAAAAATTTAAATTTTTTTCATGAGGTACATGGATCGCGTTCCATGTTCCATCACATCTGAACACCAAATTTGTCTTGATGGTTACCTGCAGTGTCAGTAGTCTATTCCACCACTTCTTTTTGGATTTGGACAATTTTTCTCTATCAAAAGTGAGTTTTTATGTCTGCTTTGCAGTTTTTGACTAATTTCTGTATTTGGCTATTTGACCAACTTTTTTCAATTTTTTGACATGGTCCCTTTTGGCAAAGTTGTTCCACTCGTTATCAAGGATGTACTTGTCAAATATCAGCCCCCAATGTCAAAAGGTATATGGATCACGATCCATGTTTGACATCATTTTTTCATGAATTTTGTTATGTTGGTTCTCAATTCTCTGTAGAAGCCAAATCTTAGCCCTTTTTGAATTTGAATCCCAAAAGGTTGAAAAAAAATGCAACTTCTGTGTTTGAATGTCTGTTGTGTTGTTTATGCCCTAACAATCAATTTTGATGTGATTTTTGAGTTTTACTTTCAAGCAAACTTGATGAGAGCAATGTCCCACTGATGCACATTGTCACTTATGAGTTTTCTGCCAAAATGGTCTCTGGGGTACATGGATCGCGATCCATGTTCCTCCACAGAATCTGGTCAAACTTTCCAGATTGCTAAACAGACTCTCTAGATCCACAAATTTTTGAATTTGGATCACTTTTGAGCTCTCTACCATCAAACTTTCAGAATTTCATAGTTATGGTCATTTTGGCCAAAATATGGTTCTCACCCTTTTTTTTCTCAATCTTTTAGCCCAAATTTGATGGTGGTAGTTTCTACTTACTCTAATCCCAAGTACTGAAATGAAACATGAAACAAAAACAAATAGAATGGTACAAAATAAAGTTGCAACGGAATACGAAAAAGCACTCTGAAAGCATAGAGAAAATCAAAGAATGGAATTCTTTTGGCTATCTCACTCACAACCCTCTTTACCCATCGAGAATAGATCTAGCAAGTCCTCGACTTCTATACTCTACCACGCACTAAACCATGTGTCTAACTGCTTCACTGATAATCTGTAAATGGAATGAAACAAATCTTCAAAAAAGAATGCTCTAAATACGCACTAGGTCACTCACCATCTAAGTATCATATCCCCAATAGTGGAGCCAATGTTAGCGGGTCGCCACGACGGACATCTGTAGCATAGCTATCGGACACTAACATAATGTCAATACTCAAGGAAGTGACTCGGATGGGGCACAAAGACTCTTTGAGATCGTCAATCTCAAGAAGTGAACCTTAACAAGCAAACACACTAGCTCAACAAGCAAACCAACACTCAAAGATGAGGGAAATTTGCCTATGTCCCTTCTCACAGCTCTAGGTCATCACACCATTTTGGCACTCGAATAGACTCGAAATGCAACAAACCTTTAGGAGGAGCTCTAGGACACCTAGGCGCACTATCCTACCAAGTCCAACTACGTACAAAAATCATGCTCCATCATAGAAAAGGTCTTGAAAACTGCAGCAGAACTATCCAAAAAGGTCTCGCTACGATCTAAGAACACTCTCTTGTGATCAAAACGACTAAAAACAATGGTTTAAGCACTCAAATCTACATAATGCTCACAGATGCATAGTCGTGAACCACCACAAAACTGACAATGCTACACTTAAATAAAAGATCAAAGAGAGAGGAATACAATGCAAGTTTCAAAACTGAAAATAGATTAGCCAATCAATAGCTGCGATGATTACAAGTTGGAGCTTTGTAGTCGCTTGAGCGTACGTACAACAGAGCTCCTTTATCTCTAAAGATAAGCCTCCCTTTCACATTAAGGTTATTGACCTTTATACCTAGGGATTTCTAAATGACCAGTGGCCGGCTCACATGGACTTCTACAAATGTCATGATAGCATTACAACTCATGGAATTGACCTGCTACTTTGGAATTAGGATTTACACAGAGTATCACTACACTAGCTCAGGAAACTAATAAAGTACAAATGTGATGTCCGGCTACGTGTCCGGTCAGGTGGGTACCCGTTTGATCTATCTCTTAACACCTTCATATGGTGGGACATGGATTTCTACCATAACCTTATTTCGCAATGGCGTAGTGACACATGGTCATCCATGCATCATCATAAAACCATCCTTGAGGAGGTAATGCTCATGGCATTTCCCATCTTGCAATTGATCAAAGATCCTTGCAAAATCTTCATCAATAGCATATTGTTCCTTCATGTCATCAAGCTCTTGATGATAAGGAATTGACATAGGTGAAATTTGTGGCTTATTTGATAACGCATCAGCCACAACATTCTTCTTGCCTTTCACATGAAGAATCTAAAACTGGAACATAGAGAGAATGTCTTCCTATCGCATATGCTTTTTGGATAACGTTCACTGTGTCAAGAAGTATCGCAAGGTCCGATGATCTGCTTGGACAACAAAATCAACACCTAGCAGGTAAAGCTTCCAACTAGAAAGTGAATGAATCACAATCAATAGCTCTTTCTCATAGATTTTCATAGTCTTTTCTGGCCCTTGCAAGATTTTTCTCTCATAAGCTACTACCCGACCATCTTGCATTAACACTACTCCAATACTCTTGCCACACACATCACGCTAGACCACAAATGACTTATTGAGATCTAGTAAGATAATTACTGCATCCAAATTCAGGTCTTTAAGAGTTTAAAAGATGAAATCTCTTCTTGTGTCCACTTGAACGTGGCCTCTTTCTTTTGTAGAGCATGAAGGGGTGAAGCAATCTCGACAAAGTTCCTTATAAATCTTCTGTAGTAAGAGCATAAGCCCAAGAAGCTATGGACATCATGCACAGTCTTCAAATCTTGCCATGTCTTGATTGCTTCAACCTTGGCAGGATCCATTTAAACACCATCCTTAGACACTATGTGGCAAAGAAAGTGGATCTCCTCGAAGAAGAATTCACGTTTCTTAGGATTGACAAGAAACCTGTGATACATAGCTCTTTGGACACAATGGTCAAGTGACGCCTATGCTCCTCTTCATTCTTTGAATAGACTATCATGTCATCAAAGAATGTGCCGACAAACTTTTGATGTGGGCGGAAGATATGATGCATCATGTTATTCAACTTAGCAGGAGCATTTGTAAGACTGAGAGCCATCACTAAGAGATCATACAGACCAAATGTCATCCTAAATGCATCCTTATGCACATCCTCTAGCCAGATATGACTTTGATGGTACCCATCTTAAGATCTATCCTGCTGAAAATTGTAGCACTCTCTAGTCAGTCAACATTAGGAAGAGGATGGGATCTAGGAGGGCCTCTTTATTTGCCATGAGATTATTGAGGTGATTAACATTTTGACAAATAGGTCCACACCATGTGTGCAAGAATGGTGGGTGTGTAAGAGATGTGTAAAAGTGGTCAAAGGATGCACTTTTCCCCCAAAAGAGAGATGAACAATTTTCTAATTTTTGGCCTTCCATAAATCCTACATATAATTTCCAATTTGAGCAAAGATCATAGATCTGCAATCTTTGTGCCGAGCTCTTTCAATAGATATGCTACATGATATGGTTTTACTTGCTAGATTTTTATTTTGGGGAGGAAATTTAAATTCAAACAAACTAGTCGTTTTACCTGTTTGAATTCAAAAGTTGTCTTTTCGATTGCTTTCTTAATACTAAAGTTTTGACTCCCTTAAACTGCCAAATAAAGAGGCCCTCTTAGACCCCATGCTCTTCCTAATGGAATATTTATTATCAATCCTTGAAATAGGAAACATGTTCTTGATGGTATTCTTATTCAACGCACGATAATCAATACACATGCGCCAAGAGCCATCCTTCTTTTGCACTAGAAGCACTACGAAGCAAAAGGTTGAAGGACTAGGTTGAAACAACCCTTTTAGTAACAACTCCTCTACTTGGTCCACAATCTCCGCACTAACCCACTACGGAGACCTATTTTGTGGGTTACAACCTGGCACCAAATCTATCGCATGATCCTCAGGATTGTCTGACGGCAATCAAGAAGGTAATGAGTCAAAAAACAGTCACTAAACTCTCGCAAAAATGCCGACCTTTCTTCACCTAACATAGATAAATTTGATCAAAAATTATATAAAACATCACGTGAAAAAATTAGCAGAAAGATGATTCTTAATTACAAAAGTAATAGCTGAAACAGATACAATAAGGACATACTCCCCTTTAAGCTCTACACGAGGCTTTACATCAAGGATGTGAGTTTTTCCCCTATGCTGAAGGGTGATCTTTTTGTTGAAGACATCCAACACTCCATATATACAAAACATCCATAGGATTCCCAACAACACATCGCACCCTTCCAGTGGCATGATATAAAATTCCTTTATATCCACATATGACTAAATATGTAGAAACAACTTTCCAGTGATAGGTGTTACACACTCTGAGTGGCCAAGTCATGCCAACCCTACCTATGTTGTGTACCCCATCCCATCTCTTCGGCTTTGATGCCCAACTTGATGGCCAACTCTGGTGAGGTAAATTTTGCTTTAGCACCTAGAGGTTGGGTCAAAAAAGATAAGTGCTATCTATGTTACCATATACATGTGGTAGTGATGTGTGTGAACACACTTAGAACCGCCATGGCAATTTGCCCCTTACTAGGAGGTTTTCCCCCCGTGCATTGTATATACGCCCATCACTCTAGGGCTATATCATCTTCCCATTGCACACTAAGTAATATACTCTTGATTGTGTGCCTTGAGCTTCCTTTATCTTCTCCAAGATGTGTGTGTTTTCCTGCAATCCTAATTTCCAAAATTGGTATTAGAGCAGGTTGCATCCTCTCGAGCTTACTCATCGGAAGCAGCTCCAACAAATGCCTGCTCACTTTCTCTGATTTTTGTGAGCTTTGGCGAGTGTCAATCAGTGGACAATTACTTTGGGTAAGCTCATAGAGCTTGGTATACTCAGAATTATCATTTGGGCTCATTTCGATCTCCGTTTCCACTACAGGCAATATTGCACAGACATTGTCGTTTTTTGCATAACATGTCCCTTGTAGTCTTCTACGGTTTGAAATATTTTTGCACATTTGAGTATACCACAAGGTCTAGCATATCAAGTAGACCACACAAATCAATTTTGATGAAATTTGGATCACAAAAGTGAGACTTAAGCCAAAACTGAGTCTACGGACACGAAACAGTTGATAGCTTGAACAAATTTTGTTCAAACTTAGTGAAACTTATCTAGAGACCTTAACAAGTTGCATACTTAGCAAAACAAGCCAAAAAGTGAAAAATTTGAGAAAAGTAAATAATGTCGATTATTTACTACTGATACACAGAGACATATTTTTTTACTTTTGAACTTGTACAGTGTTAGACCGGCATAATACAAGACCACCGGGCAATTTTGGGATCAATTGGATCCAAATTGGTACATGTTCGCTCAGTTTCCAGGTTACAGATTAGTCTTTGGATTTTTGCAAAAGCAAAATCTGAAAGTGCCAAGTGCTGACTTGCTTAGCTCAATTTGAAGAGATAGACATAGACTAGTCGCAATAGTTAGCAGAAATTGTACAGTCTTTGTGAAATAATAGCTAACTTTATTAAAACTGATATAAAAATCAAGTTGCAGACAAGGAATTCAAAGCTTGACAGGAGTTGCAATCACGTCAAGTGGAAGAAGCTGATAACAAGTCAATCTGATGGTAAGTACTCTATCTAGGGATTCACAAGTCTATATGAACCTTAGACATGGTCGTATACTAGCAAACCAAGGCATATTTGGAGAGACCGCTAGTAGAGTGTCCACCGAAGAGAGTATGAAGCAAGGCGATCACTTGCACACTATCTTTCAAGAAGTTTCAGACACATTTTCAGAATCAACATCTGAAATGTCTTCCTATTCGACTCATTCAAAAACCGGAACGACCGTGCAATATAAGCACATACTCTCTTTTTATAAGACTAATCGCCATGAAGCTCAAGTTTACCTAGACCCTAATGAAGAGTATGCCATTCGCATTGATGACCATGACATGGAGTTTGAAGAGGAAATCACAGCAAACAAACAAGGAAAAATGTATATCGATAAAACGGAACTCGGTATTTACAAGTTGAAAACCCTGACGGATAGACAAATGGGGGCTAGAAATAAATACCATAAATTCCAGATATGGTAGAAAAAGAAGGACCATTCGACTTTAGAATTTGAGGGATACGATCAAGTTGATTTGAAGCCTTTGAAATGGCTTCGCACGAGTGTGTGTCAGATGCTATTGACTTAGGAGACAATTGTGATACTTTCAATGAAGAAGATGTCCCTAAGGATAACCAAGGCGAGAAAACAGCATCCACCAAACCAACACAGGTGAGAACGGCTACTGCAGCACCGCTTACAGTCATAGAAGACATGCTCAAAAGGATGAATGACATGATGAATAACATGCAAAAAGCACCTATGAGGGGACCAGGGCAAGGGATACCTCAACATGGACAACCAATTAGACCGCAGAAATGGTGTGCAATCGAGGGTAAATGGACCAACCATGAGACCAATGAGTGCTATTACCAAAACCAAAGTATGATGGGAATGTTCAATACATGCCTATGAGGCCACAAGGACAACCCATGTACAGATATCAAGTTAATATGGCCCCAACTCAAAGACCACCAATGGGTATGGAAAGACCTCAACCGGTGTTGGGTCAAGAACCTACTTTTATACTATATGTATAGATAGTGATTATATTTATTTTGAAGCCATTAGGAATACCTTATCTATATCTATCTATCGGCATGCAGTATTGAAACACTATGGAGAAAGAAAGGCTACAAAAGGTAACTAAGGAACTACAAAAAGAAAAGAAATGAGGCATGCTTCCACCAAGCATGGTTATATAGAGAGCACAAAGTCTTTTGACTTAAATACCTTATCTATATCTATGTATAGGCATGCAGTGAAACTCTAAGGAGAGAGAAAGACTACAAAAGGTAACTAAGGAGCTACAAAAGGAGAAGAAATGAGGCATGCTTGCACCAAACATGGTTATATAGAGAGCATAAAGTCTTTTGACTTACTATTAAGGGGTTTATACTGGGTCAATCTCAATTTTATAAGCCAAATCTCCTCAGATTCATGGCCTTGCCCCCTTTTTCAAGGCTCTCTCTCTCTCTCTCTCTCTCTCTCTCTCTCTCTCTCTCTCTCTCTCTCTCTCTGTGTGTGTGTGTGTGTGTGTGTGTGCAATGCTATCCTCCTGCATTCCCATGTTCCCATGCAAGCACACACCGCCCTTCCACCTGTACCTAGCTCTAGATTCCGATCACGGTAAGCCCCTTGTCACCAGTGACCAAGCTCTTATGTGCAAGCCCCTTCAATGCAATAATCCAAGAGGGCAACCAATGCTTGTATCGCACCTTTGCTAGCATCACAATCTCGGCTTGAAACAATCACGTCCTTCCCTCACTCTGGAGCCCTAGCTACACCTGCTTCACTTCACTCCTACCTATGCTACGCCTCCTAGTTGTCAAAGGGCAAGGGAGCATGCACCTGCAAATTTCACGGCAGGACCATTTGGCAATGGCATTGTAACACAACAGGCCACCCGCAAATACAAAAATGACGGAGCAATGCCGTACACTATGAGCGAGAGCATCACTTGCAATCAAACCAGACCGAAAAAATATATATGTCTCTCTCTTCCCTTGATTGGCCCTAAGACATGGCATCTCTCTCTCTCTCTCTCTCTCTCTCTCTCTCTCTCTCTCTCTCTCTCTCTCTCTCTCTCTCTCTCTCTCTCTCTCTCTCGCGTGCAACAGAGTAAGGTCACCGCCAAACCCGATGAGAAAAAAATACATCCTGATGTTGAGAAGGCAAGTGGGCTCCCAATCCAACAAGGACAGTCGAGCGGGCTGTATCCAAGTCTGCTCCTGTGCACATACCAAGTGCACTGACCAAGAAACCCCATCCAACAAGCCATCATTGCATGCATACTAGGGCACTGTTATAGAGAGTGGCCCTTGGACGTTCCACAAGAGGACCCCACGAGTCCGCCAAGGCTGGCACCCCTTCACGAAAACCCTAGCTCTCCTTCCACTATTCTTGGCGCATAGAGCTTTTGTTTGTCTCATGAAACTTATCAATGTATTGACTTTTCTTTAAATGCACCTCCAAGGAAAACTTAACTTTGCTTTCAAATACACCTCAAAGAAAACTTGACTTTCCTTTCTCTTCCATAAAACTCAATGTATCTCCAAGATTCCACATAATAGTAATCGGTCCAAAGTTGGCACCAATTTTTTTTTGGTTATTTGCTCTATCCTCAATTACTAGCAAGAATCTCATTAGATTCTTATTGAGCTTAGTAGGAATTAATGAGTTTCTCCTACTAAAATGCTCCTTAATAGCACCCATGAGTCAAACTCAGGTGCTCTTGCGATGGATGAAATTGCCTTGGCAAAGCTAATCCACCACCATTGATTTGGTGTTGTATACGCGATGTGTTTCATGTAAAACAAAAAGGGTGTACTGCCAAAGTGACTCAAAGCCAACCATGGGCAACAATTTTTGGGTGTTGAGGTGAGGATAGACAATGACGGTTAGTGGGAGCAGATGACGTATCCTAGGAAGAACCGCTTTGGTGGTGTGGAAGCTTAAAAAAGTTTACATAGATGGAATCTTTATAACAAATTCATGAATAAACTTCAAAGTAGGCACATTAAGTGTAACATAAATCAAGTAAGATGCAAGGAGGAGAGGACAAAAATAGAGAGTTGAAAGGAGAAAAGGAAGAACTCTCAAAAAGAAAGCAAGAAGGTAGAGATTTAGAGAAAGAGCATAGGAGATGTATTAAAGCCAAGGTGCTACTTCCCAATCTGTAAGCCGAGGAGATAAAAAAGGCCTGGTTGCTAGCTAAAATGCTAATCTTCAAGCATGAGACTACTAACCAAGCTCATCCTTTTAGATCTCTTAAGGACAAAAGAAGAAGAGACTCATTTGTAGCAATCACAGAGCGGAGGGAAAACATAATGTGAGAACCAAATGATATGGCCAAGCTTATGCTCATTCACCTTAGTCAAATTATAGGTCAATCAAAAGATTGCTGATAGGTGGTCGAGGATGCAAGGACACAATTTCTTGGTGGTAATGTAAATCCCATTGTGTTACCTACCAATGCGAAAGAAATGGAGGAGCCCATTTCAAATAGTGAATGTTGAGCTACGTTAAAGGCATTGGGAAACTAAAAGTCAGTTCATTGGGTGGGATGGACTAACAATTGTATTCTTCAAAGTGTTTTGGACTGAACAATATCCCGCTAATGCAATTAGCAAGCAAGCCTCTAGAGGGAAAAATGGATGCTAGCTTGAAAAAAAAGGGTTGATTAAGCATATTCTCAAATTAGTTTGATGCTCCCTCTTATATTACAAGGAAAAATTGGCAAATGCCATCAAAAAGAATTTTCATAACAAATCGAATGGCTTTTTTGGAAGAACGACACAAAAGACACGACTCCTTGGAAATGGGGGAGATGGGAATGGGTGGTGCGACCCAGAAAACAAAGCGACAACAGGATTCTAGGCCCTGTGCTACATATTACAAAACCCATGTGTGCAAAACTCATTGTCGTGTTAACTAATCAAAGGCAAGATGGTCAATCATGGCATGGGACATGATCATTAAAGCAAAGTTTGTCTCTCAAGGGGACACATGAAACGAGGCTAAGGTGCATGATATAATTATGGTGCCAATCTAGACTTCCCTTAATCTTGTGGGATACATAAGGGAACTAGCACAAAGGTGCAACAAAGCATCATTGACTCTAGAATCGAGAGAAACTTCTAGCTACTTGATCAAGTGCTCCATACTACACTGGTTCCCCTGCTTTCCAAACTTGGAAAGGGATCCTTGATCCCTTTTTGGAGGAAAGTTGTGTGAAACGTGAGTAACAAAGGGATCTCCCTCCCACCTTTCACACCTTTGGGATGACAGAAAACGCTACTAGAAGGAAAAGGAACCCTCTGGCTTTCCAAACCTGGAAAGGATCTTTGCGCCCTTTTTGGAGGGAAGTTGAACAAAAGGTCAGTAACAAAGGGATCAACCTTTCACACCTTTGGGATGACCAAAAACTATACTGGAAGGAAGTTGAGCAAGTACTATTTCACCATAATTTGAGTAGCTATGAAAGCTTGTGATCAATAATAGTCCTACACCTTGTCTGCTGGGAGATCAAATGGTTGAATTCCATAAAAATGTTTACATGGAAGGTGCTACAGAGAGCCATATCAATTGGTAATAAGATTTGTGTTAGAGAGATTAGCATTAGCACTTGCTCTAGTTGTTGAATAGCATTGGAGGATCCCCTACATCTGTTCAAAAATTGCATGGCCACGTAGGGTCTCACCACAAAAATAAGCAAATGGGTGCAAAATACCTAAAGGGTTATCTTCTATAGAAAATGACTTGGTCCTGGAGTGTGTATATTGCAAAACCAAGCCATTTTAGTTTGTACCCAAATCATCAAATATTGTTATCTATAACATATATGAAAATGTAGTCGGACCCGTCTCGTCTTTGAGGGGAAATGTGTTAGTGGCTCAATTTAAGGATGTTGTGAGTGAGAGTAATGAGATCATTTATGTTGTGAGTGAGATTAATCAGCTCATTTATGTTGTAGGGTTAAAGAGAGGGATAGCCTCTAGTACCAAAGAATGGAATCATGCACTTAGTTGCATCATATTCTTGAGTGGTAATATTTAGCAACTATTTTTCAGTCTCCTATTGTGTATCTGTACAAGCCCCTTTTGGAAAAAAATGCCCACTCAAGGCACATGTTGTGATTGAGATTAATTGTGTATTCTTTTTTGAGTCAATATAACATATCTACTCACAATTGTGAGTATGGAAAAAAATACGAGGAGCAAAGTGTCGCGCGAGGTGGCGGTACACAAGTAGGGGGTGCATAGACGCTAGAGGCTAAGGACCATGCACGAGGAAGACTCACTACCTGCAAAGATAGCAGTTGTCTATCCTAGAGCTATTGTGGAGCTGGCAAGTGCAAAGCAATGTTTTCTTTTTATTTCACAGATTGTTGTTAAGAGCAGCTTCACGTGCTAGCTAAATTGGTTGCGAGAGCTTCCAAATATCAATGTTTCCCAAGGGTTTGGATTTAAGTCCTTGCACCCTATTTTTAGAGGGTAAAAAGGTTGGTCTTTTGAGGTTGTTCGTTGGAGGTAAGGATGGGAAGGGGATTAATCTTGCAAGTGAATAAATATAATATAGAGTGAGCGAGGACGTAGGAGTGTAATGAGTCAATAAGGTTAAATTATCCTTATCATGGGATGGATTCATAATAAGTGGTGATATCAAAAGCATGACAAGAGAAAACATGAGGAGGAATGTTAACAACAAAACTAGAGTAATAATTAATAATAAATAATGTATTTGGAATGAGCTAGTCACTCTACAACTATTCTAGGTTAGAACTTTATAGTCAGACATCATATTAGATCTAATAAGACAAAAAGAATCTCATTTTAGTGAACAGAAGGAAACTAGATGGAATTGAACTGAAAGAGTAGAACCAGATATGGAACAAAAAAATTATTGGAACTGATATATTTAGATGGCAAAGCTAGAAGTACAACTAAAATGGTATTGAATGGTGAATTTCAAAAGAGTACAATAGAGCTAAATCAACAACCAGAGCAATAGCTTGACATCTATTGAATGGGCAGACCCCAAAATAAAAAGAGTACTATTTGTAGGTGTCCATAGTCAATTCTCAGCGACTGTGCATTGTATAGTTATTGAAATGGTTATTGCTTGATAATTAATATTGCTACCGGTAATTCAAATTATATGTATTGGCACTTCTATAGCAATAGTTCCCTCTATCTACAGTATTTAAGTCACACTCATTAAACTTCTTTATACTACTATGTAGTAATCAAAATTAATCTTTAATCATAACCAAATAAGCCTTTATGCCTTCATTACAATTGAGGTAAAAAGACATTTGTCAGTACACATGCTAACAGAGCAACTATTAGCCTACCATTTTTTAGTCCAAGGGTTGTAAATGTAACCTCTATTTACTAATGCAAATCTTCTTGAGTCTAAACCTTGTACTTGGTTTTATTCATATGGAAAAGTATACGTGGTAATTGGGTCTATGAGTTTACATACTGTAAGTATTTATCACCCAAATATGATATCCATTCCCATGCTAACCCAAGCCTAAGGCAAATTGTCATTTTTAAATATTGGCTAAGGTATAAAAGTCAATTTTTATAAAGACCCTTTTAAGTTTTTGGATAATAGAACATACTTCATTATCTTTAAGCATTGTGTACTCTCCCTCTCTCTTTTGATGCTTGTATCTTCCTCATGGAATGTTTGTTTGGAGTGTCATTTGCTAAATTACACATTCATAGGTGAAAGCTCCGCATAACAATGTAAGTCTCTCATTATGGTTGTGAATTTTTTATCGCTAATCCCCTTTCTTATCATCTCATTTTTGAAGATTTAAGCATAAAAATTGCATTTTACCTATAGAAGGGATATTGGGTCATCAAAGCTAAGCTTCGGAGTGCATTCTAGATTAAAACCAACTAGGTCAAATTTGTTCTAGTGATAATAACTATTTCTTTCTACAAGTGGTTAGAAAGTGGATTTGAAACCTTAAGCATGTGCGCCTAGCTAGACCCTATCTACTTACCCTATAAGTTTGGTACAGTTTGGCATTCGGTTGCTCAATAAAATATCATGATTTGCTTGTTGATGTGACAAGTAGCTTTTGTTATCTAACATGCAATTGAGTGTTGCATTGAGTAGATTGGAATTGAGTGTGTTTTCCAAGATATTGACAACCTCTTGTAACCTCCATGCACTACTCATGTCAGCTACATCCCATGAATTGACAATTATATATGCGGTTTTTGTTGTGTCTACAATAAAATAGAGTGAAGCTTGGCAACCAACCAAGCATTTAGTGCCATTGTCAGAGACAAAGTGACCTCAACTAGGGAAAATATCAATGCTTGGATATCATTGTCCATCACTTATTCTAAGTTTACCTAGAGAAAAACATCATGTTTTAGAAACTGCATAGTTGAGGAGTATCGCCTTTAGCTATGTAGAGGTGATTTGGGAGTAGTACGTGTTGAGGACCTTTTAGGCATATATTAGGATGTCTTTGTGAGTGTTTTATGAGCTAGGCTATGTTAGAGTTTGGAAGTTAGGCTATGTTAGAGTTTGGAAGTTAGATTATGTCAATGTTTTATGAGTTAGCTATGTTAGAGTCTAGAAGTTAGGCTATGTCAGTGTTTGATGAGTTAGGCTATGTCAGAGTCTGAAAGTTGATACTCACTTCAGTTAGAGTTTATGAACACTTTCCACTGCCCTTGTTGTGTTTTGATTAGGAGTAGGCTGAGTAGTTGTCACGGTGTATTTCTGACTTGCCTCACTTTCTTAGATATCATTAGTGAGTTGTTCTATGAATTTTAGAGTTTCAAATTTCAAACTCCTAAGGTAAGTTCAAAAGGCCACCAAATTATGGTTTAGGTCAAAAACTGAGCTGTAGAAACAATCTGGTAAGCCAAATCCAACATTGAAGAAAAATTTAGAAAGTTTGTAAAAAAAAGAGATTATTACCTTCTGAATGATTTACTCATGCAAATCAAAATATCTTTGGCCAAAACTGCTTCAAATATAGTGTTAAACAGTTGAATGGCTGGTACAATTTCAAGCCTATAGATAATAATCGTTTTTTTTTTCCTAAGGGTGAAATTGAGCTTTGGGTCAAGGTTTCTCTTGCCAAGGTGAAGAGAAGCATAAGGACTTTTGTGAACCTCAAGAAGTTTTAATATCATTTGACTAAGAAATTGATGCAAGATAAGATTTGCTGATAAGTGAAGGTAAATACCTCAAAACTTGTCCAAAATTGTTGAAACTTCTTGGTAGGCCTTAAAACTAACCGTGGGAACCATAAAAAATAAAATAAAATAAAAATTTCCTCCCCCAGCCACGGTGTGGGCTTTTTATTGTAATTCTCAGCACCACGATCCCAAAACATCAAGAATCACTTATCAGCCTCGCACGTAGTACAACACATGTATCCTTTTGTCCCATAGGCCATATCTTACCTCAAATGATGATAATAAAATCTCTCTATCTATGTATCTCCTCACTCTCCCAATCTCTACTACACCTTACCTCTCCCACCCTATATTCCTCTCTCTCTCTCTCTCTCTCTCTCTCTCTCTCTCTCTAGGCCCCCCTCCTACCCCATATTACCCCCCCCCCCCCCCCCCCTCCTCCCCCCCTTTGGGTCCCCCTCTCCTCACTCTCGCTTTATCGGATTTTTTAAGTAGCGATGCCATTCGTGGGAAGTTGGGGGTTAAAGGAACCCTCCCTCTCTCTCTCTCTCTCTCTCTCTCTCTCTCTCTCTCTCTCTATATATATATATATATATGTGTGTGTGTGTGTGTGTGTGTGTGTGTTACTCTGAACCGGTATGGAAGGCTTATTGCCTTCACATTCTTAGTTTTGCACCATTGATTAAAGTTGAGATTTTGGTGGGGATATGGATAAAAATTTGGTTCATACTCTAGAGAGAAAGTGGAATGTTTCGGGAGCTCCTCTAGGGAAACAGGAGAGTACAAACAAGAATTTTTATATGGTGTTGGTTCAAGACACATACTTTTTTCCCATTCCACAGGGGTCAACTACACTGCGTTATGCTTCACTTGAGTGTTTATATCATACTCCTCACACATACCACTTCAAAGCAAGAAGACGTCAATAGAAAAACCTAGGCTTAGCATTTTTGTAGAGCCCACTTGCAACCCTTGCAAATGATACTCATCACTCAATTTGTGTAGATGTATGAACAATGGATGGATAGTGACAACAAATACAAGGGAGCTAAATGGATCCTCCTATCTAATTGATCTGGCAATGTGAACAGGCTTGGAAAGCTTTCCATTTTGACAAGAGTTCTACAATCAATTCCCTAACCCAACATAAAATACATGTGCTCATCTTAGGCCCAAATCCCATCTTAGATTTTGGATGTAATTGTACAGTGTCGAATGCTTTTGCAAAATCCAATTGTAGAAGAATAATATCTTTTCTAAACCTAATTTCCTCTATTATACTCTATCTCTCCCCTTCTCTTTTTGGAGAGAGAGAGAGAGAGAGAGGAGATAGTATGGGAGTGGGATCTTTCCAGAGAGATGGATGGAGGGAGAAATAGTGATAAAGGGTGTGGGAGAGGGATGCATCTAGGCAAGGTGATGGTGGGAGGAAAGAGAGAGAGAGAGAGAGGTAGGTGGGGGGGCAGGGGGGGAAGAAGTTAGTGAGAAAGAGATGTGGAGGTAGGGGGAGGGAAAGAGAGCAAGATAGTGGTAGGTAGATGTGAAAGGGAGGGAAGAAGTTAGTAAGAAAGAGATGTTTTGGGGGGGGGGGGGGGGGGGAGAGAGAGAGAGAGAGAGAGAGAGAGAGAGAGGAAGAGAGGGAGAGGGAGGATTGCTTTCAATTGGATTGTTACGAGAGCCTCATTTAACCAAATGAGTGTCATGTTTCTCAAACCAAGCACAAGGAGAATGCTTCAACTCATACAAACCTTTCTTACATTTTCACACTTTATTTTCTTGTTTCTTCTTGACAAAACCTTTGGTGGGAGACCTGTCAAATATATAAGTAGTACACACGACAACCTCAAGCCAAAAGGGATGTGGTAAAGCTTGATCTTCACCATACATCATGCCATCTCCATAAGCGACTTGATTCTTCTTTCAACAACACCATTTTGTTGTGGTGTATATAGCACACAAGCCAAAAATGCATTAAATTCATGAGACATATACTCTCCCCCTCGATATGAACGGAGGGTGCCCATAGTACATTTAGAGACATTTTTAGCCATAACCAAAAATTGGTTAAAACACATGAACACTTCAGAATTAGCTTTAAGTAGATACACCCATGCGTGCTTGGAGTAATCTTCAATGAAAGTCACAAAGTACCTGTAATACCCAAGGATGGAGTTTGCATAGGCCCACAGATTTCACTATACACAAGTAGCAACCTGCATTTATCCCTTATTGAACCATCATTTGGAAACTTTGAATGCTACATTTCACCCAAATATATAGCCTTCACAAACATGTTTAGAAGGTGCTTCAAGAGGTGGAAAAGAAGCAATCATATCAGATTTCTGCAAATGTAGCAAATTGGAAAAAATCAAATGTCCAAAACGTGCATGCCAAAGTTTAGCATCTGGAATAGCCTTTGAATCCACAATGGCATTTGCAAAATTTTGCCCAAAAATATAGCCTTCACAAACATGTTTAGAAGGTGCTTCAAGAGGTGGCAAAGAAGCAATCATATCAGATTTTTGCAAATGTAGCAAACTGGAAAAAATCGAATGTCCAAAACATGCATGCCAAAGTTTAGCATCTGAAATAGCCTTTGAATCCACAATGGCATTTGCAAAATTTTTCCCATACTTGTCATACAGAGTGAGCTTACACAACACACCACGATAAAAAATGCCATATGCAAAAAATTTATCAACAAAACTGAGACGATGAATCATACATCTATCATCCACAAATTTGAAAACAATACCAAGTCTTGCAAGTGCAGATGTAGAAAAAGGGTTTTTATCCTTGGTATATAAAGTGCATCAACATGTGTGAAAGAATTGTCATTCACATTAGTTAGCACAATCTTTTTAACTCCCTTGATCGGATAAGAGCTATTGTTGGCACAAGTAACCCTATTCCTATGAGGAATGGTCTTGAGAGAGGAAAATAATCACGATGTAAAGTAATGTGCTTTGTAGCACCAATATCAAAGTACCGAATATGTGATTCTGTAGCAAACTAGCATACATTCATCATGGATAGAAGGATCATAATTACACTCAGCACTAAAATGCCCACTTTGCATCTACATCAATAGCACAAACTTCATTCCCAAAATATCTACAATAGCTGCACTGGTAGTAGATCCAATCTCTTTCTTCTTGGCCTTGTTTACCTTTTAGCCTTGCAATAATGGCATCGCATCTTCTTCTTGCCTTTTCCAGTAGAATTTCTAGACGAGTTGCTTCCAACAAAGTCACAAAAAAGGTGATTTGCTACTCACTCAAGAGCCATGAGAAGTATCTACATTGCTATTACCACCTTTTCTTTGAGCAGCAACAAAATCCTATTCAACTGCACCTTGTTTAGCCCTATTCTTTCTTGAAAGTGACTCGTGTAACAAAAATGTGCATAATGCATCCAACTTGATAGCATGAGGTCTTTGGGTCATAAGTCTCCAAGTACTAGCAAAAGTCTATGAGAGTTTGGCAATGAATAGTCTACACAAGTGAATTATCATAAATAACTTCACCTACCAAATGAGTTTCTCATTGATTGATATCCTTGATACGAGTGCTCAAGAAAAGTGTCCATGTTGTCTTCCTCTTACATAATCTTTGACTCCAACTCTTTATGCAACAATGCAACTTTAGCCTCATTGTGACTTCCATAAAGACTAGACAACGTATCCAAGCCTATTTTGCTAATTTTGCTAAATGAATATGAGAAATAATGAAATCAATTCATGAGCTTGTCATCTCTAACACCCCAACAAGATTGCACAGCCAAAGGCAAAACAACTCTATCAGCAACATACTTGCTAGAACCTACAACATCACCCAATAGAGCGTGTATCTGCGAAGGCGGATGTACATCAATGGCTTAAAAAGCCCTTTGACACAAGAACATTCGTCATCATGTAATCCCACATTGGGTAGTTATTCCCATCCATTTTTTCCTCAAAAGCAAGCATCTTGAAAACATATGCGATGTTGTCAACCAATCCAAGTGACTGCACCTGATTTGAAATCCGCTCTGAAAGAGCAAAAATGACGTAAAACTAGCATGTGCTATGTAGCACAACCCAAAGAGGACTGTAAAAAACCTGTTCTGCAAAAATTTGCACCGACCAGAGTTATGTACAAAAGGACAAAATTGCCTACACAATACTGCTAGTAGTGGAAACAGAGACGAAAATGAGCTCAAATAAAAATTTTGAGCATATCAAGCTCAATGTGTGCTCCTCAAGTATTACTCAACCTATTGACGTTCACCAAACCTCACCCCTTCTGCTTCAAAAAAAGTGAGCAGGGGGGTGATGGCGATGCTGGCGACTATGCTCGGGAGGACACAACCTCCTTTGATACCAATTGTTGGAACTAGGGTTGCAGGGATGCACACACAACTTGGTGAAGATGAAGAAACTCAAGGCACAAAATAAAGAGTGTATTTCTTAGTGTGCAAATAAAAAGATAAGTTAGCCCTGAAGTGATGAGCATATATATAATGTACGAGGGAAAAGACCTCCTAGTGAAAGAAAAAAATACCCCGGCGATCTAAGAGTTCATACAATCAAAATCACATATATTGTAACAATTTGAGAAGAATAAAATGAAAAAAAAAGCAATCAAGATGGTGCACAATATGCCAGATCAAATGAAAATAATTAAAAAAAAGAGATCAAGACAATGCACAATATACAGGATCAAATTATCTACCCACATAGTACTTGCTTTATAGTTCCTATTATGGAAAAATAGCATATAAATTTTACATATTGTCAAAATGCATTTCGAAAATTCTAAACATAGCTATTTTTCCCTTTGTCCTAAGGATTAGAAGTCTTAATACAAAAGTAACCGTGAAGATTATTACACTTAGAATCATTAGCCATGAATAAGGAGAAGAGTTTAAATCAAACTCAAAATTGTCATCCAAAAAAAAAATCTTTTTAAGATTTTACTAAAAAATATATATTGTTCAAAGACTAGAATTAAGGAGCAACTCAAGGACTTTTATAAAAAAAGAGAAGCTAGAAAATTAACAAATTTGTGGACCCACAATTTATGATCAACTCAAGCGACATCCAACTCCAACAACCTACAAGGTGGAAGAGGCACAGCCAAGGCTACGTGCACCTCAAAAGAGGAGGCGATCATAGATTTAGCTTCTTGAGAATGACGGAATACAAGGTAGCCATTTATAGTTTATCTTCCTCTATGATAAGGGACTAGTAGATTTTATGTTTGAGGGGATTATGTGTGTAGAGGGTTCTTCCAAACCTCAACTAGAAGCAAAGATTCACTCTTCAAGTTTAGTAACACTAGGGGAAGGTTTTTTAAACACTAATGCTACAAGTAGGCAGCCAAAAAGACTTTTTCAAAAGCCATTAATTAATTAGTTTTTTGGGGGAGGGGGGGGGGGGGGGGTGTTTTAAACACTAATGCTACAAGTAGGCAGCCAAAAAGACTTTTTCAAGAGCCATTAATTAATTAGTTTGGGGTGGGGGTGGGGGTGGGTGGGGGAGGGGGAAGAAAGGAAAAGGGAAGGGTGGGAAAAAAAAGGGAAAAGAGAAGGGGGGGGGGGGGGTGTTTGTATTTTATTTTTTATGGCTCAAAGGGACTCAAGGACCAACGTAGGTATATAGCTTAGTGGTTAAGGTTGAGATACATACATACTATATACGTGATGTGTTCAAATCCTACTCATTAAGATTGATTTTAAATGGTGACGTGCATGGACGTGTTAATTAGAGATGTTAAAGCATCTTGGGGAGATTCTATGTAATGAAAAACAAAAGTAGAGCTTGGACAAGTGTCCTATTTTTCTACCAAGTTTGGTTTTTTTTTTTTTTTGGTCAAGTTAGGATCAAAAATTTTACACATTGCTTCTATCGAAGGTTGATTATGATGCAAAAATCGAAGCGGATTTTTTCCATGTCAAAATACAAGTTCTTTTGGGAGAGTAGTGTGTTGTCCTAATTTTCGTAGGACACATTAATCGGAATTTGAGGGGATGTTCTCATGTCTACCAAGGAAAAAAAGCTAAGCGCGGCACGTGGAGGAGAGAGGAATGCAGTGACGTTTGTATTGCAGAGGTGAGGAGAAGGAGCTGGAGTGCGGAGGAAGGGCGGCGCACGATGATTTTTTTTATTCTGTCTAGCTTGCATTTCAGTTTGCGAGATGGACGAGGGAACTGCGTGGAGGCAGAGTTTCTCTCTCTCTCTCTCTCTCTCTCTCTCTCTCTCTCTCTCTCTCTCTCTCTCTCTCTGTGTTTGCTCCGAGAGTGCACCCTGCTCGAGCTGATCGTCACACAAAACAGTGAGGGAATAGCTTCTTGGGTGCTCTCTCTCTCTCTCTCTCTCTCTCTCTCTCTCTCTCTCTCTCTCTCTCTCTCTCTCTCTCTCTCTCTCTCTCTCTCTCTCTCTCTCTCTCCAGGATGCACAGTTACAATGGTGAATGCAGGTGGCGATTGGTCGGTTGTGAGGTGGTGATATAGTGGCACACAGTGGACGCTCCTCGCGATGGCTATTGCCGGCCCGCAACTCAAGATTGCTCGAATAGGGCAGTGCACAAAGGCGGTGCACACAGCTAAAGGCAGGTAGTGTTGCGTTGCGACCTGCTCGTGGTGCGACACAGCCGCAGATAGATGCCTTGCAGCAGCTGGAACTCGAGCGCGGGAACCGAACCCCACCGGACTTTTGCTTCGGCTCACAGCCTTGGCGAGGAATCTACCTCATTAATAAACTAATGAGGTGCAACGTAGCCCCAGTAGGCGTGCCCAATTCTGGTTTGGGGTGAATTAACGCGAATGTCACTAGATGTTGTTGAGTCTTTGAGGGAAAAGAGGGGGGGGGGGCACGTGGTGTGGAGAGAGAGAGAGAGAGAGAGAGAGAGAGAGAGAGAGAGAAGAAGAGAATTTAAATGTCATGGGAAATATCTGACGAGCAGAGTTAGTCAAGGCGTGTTATGAGAGAGAGAGAGAGGTTGAGTCGGTGGAGTATTTCGCAGAAGCACAGACGCGACAGGCAGAACTGTGCAGAGCCAAGGTTGGCCGCGCAGGAGTGGATAGCTTGGGAGGCCTGCTGACGGGCTGAAGGAGTGACAGGAGTAGGACGAGCTTGATCGAAAAAGGGGGAAAAGCAACACGAATCTGCCGCCATGGGAGACTCTATTTTTGAGCAAAAGAGCAGACGCGCGTACGTGTGTGTGTGTGCGCGCACGCGTGCAAGGCGCAGAGGGAGGACTGATGGAGGAGAGAGGAGAGAGAGGGACGGGCGGATCTGGGGAGATTTCGGTTAATAGTGCGTGTAGACCGAGTAGGTTCCGATTAAAACGTAGCTATGATTCTGAGAGTAAGCTTAAGTTCTAAGTTACAATTTTCATTAAAATTTTAAGTTGTTTTATCACATGAAATTATCATAACTTTTTCAATAATTGATGTTTTTGTGTTTGTTACTGTAATTTGTTAGAAACTAAGGTTCCAAAACAATGTGGTGCTTTTGAAGGATTAGTTTTTGAGCCACTTATGACTCATTAGTGTGGCCGGTGGCCTTCCGTCGCCTCTCCCTCTTTCTCTCTCCCTCCTGCGTACGCACTGTCCTCATTGTAGCCGGATAAAAGAAATTACGACACGTGACACTGAAAAATCAGTCTCCTTAATATATAGTATACATAAGCCAAATCCCATAATTGGAAAATGTTGGCTTTGTAAAGGTCCTCTCATGCAATTGGGGCTGTTTTAATGCATTTTGACAACTACAACTTCCTCTATTTGGTTAAAACCAAGAGAATAGCTTAGGGAACAACCTGCTATGTGCGTTGGGAGTAGGGGGAGGATATACTCTCTCATTGGGAGAGGGTGTCAGCTCTGGCGATCACGCACCGAGGAGAGGGCCTCAAACGCAGGCTATCTAGGGGCCGTCAACTCTCAGTATCCAGGATCTTGACAGGTCTAAATGTCAGACTAGTTGGCTATGGAAGCTCGATGGGCGGCGGTGGTCCAGGGTAAGGGCCCTCGGCTATCCTTTCTTCCATAGTCGTCGGGTTGCTCTCTCAAAAATGGTTTTCTTTTTGGGCCTAGGGTTGCGGCAACCCTGCTCTTTCCTGGAGCAAACATGCTTGCCTTTGGGGGTGTGTGGAGTGTTGGTTGGGTTACATTGGCTTCTACTGGTTACTATCCGCTTTGCTAGTCTTGCTGCGTGTTCGATCAGCATTTGGTGGTGCCCTGTGGGGTCTTGGTGGGCTCGACGACAAGGAGTAGGGTGTGGTAGGCTTCTACTACTTGGTGGCATCGCCTTGTCAGCCAGCTGAAGGTGCAAGGCTCTACCTTGAAAGCTTGGTGTATGTGGGTTGATGGTGTATGGTCGGATCCGAGTGCTTTTGCGGATTTAGTCTCGTTGGTGATGGAGCTTTCAGGATCCCCCCATATTATGGTATTACCTTCTTTGTCTTTGTCTCTGTTTGCTCGTTCTTGGTGGTTAGCCCTCAGTCTCTGTTTCCTTATAGTTCATTTTGGACTCTGAAGCTTAAGGGTGGCTCCCTTCAATAGCTAATGTATCTATTTTGGAAGGATCATGAAATCTATGGTGGCTGTATGGTGCCATGGCTCATGTTGAGCATGGCTGTTATTGTAAGTTTTTTGGTCTTTGATACATTCGACGCTTGAATCTAATGTTGAAAGTGAATTTTTTTCAAAATCCTAAGTTGTTCTAAAAAACAATGAAACTAAAGTTTTGGGCACCCCAAGCACGTTAATGCAATGTACTTTGACACTCTCATTGATTTGTACAAAAGGTTTTCAGCTCTTTGAAGATTTCAAGGATAGGTCTCAACAATCGAAGCACAAAATTTCTCCCCTGCCTAATTTTGAAATTTTCCTATAATCCAATAATCATAGCTTGCTAAAGCATGTTTCATTGTTAAGTGTTCCATAAATAGAGCAAGCATTGTACCACATCGAAAAACCCACAAATGCATTAAAAGAATATTTTTGCTTTGCGTAATACAAGTGAATGCATAGAATCTCCATATTAAACACACACAGCTTTACATGATTATATACACTCTTAGAGTAATTTCTTTGCACACAAAACTTGGAAATATCCAATGAATGAGTGTGATATTATCTATCACAATTCTCTACAAGGTACATGATTTTTTTTTTTTTTGGGTGTGTGTGTGGGGGGGGGGCGGGGGGGTGCCGCCGGGGGGGGGGGGGGACGACATTGGTTTCCTCAAAACATCAATTGAAACCTTGAGCGGGTCCTCTTTATGACTGATACTTTATGATACCAGCATCAAAGTTGCAAAACTATATTTGTTAATGAGCCTCTAGCTTACATATTAAAACTTCTCAAGAGGGTTCTTTAAGATACCTTTCCTATGGAAATTAGCATTATTTAATTTAAATTTATCAAAAAAGGACACTTAAGTGTCTTGTTTTGGTACCAAACTAGTGTTAGTTAAAAGTCCAAAACCTCTTGATGATCAAGATTCCCTAATGCCTAGGATGCACCAAGGAAAGCTTGTAGTTTGTCTGAAGATTCTCAATGGTTAGATTCAAAAACTTAGGGTTTGATCAGTTATTGTTTTGCAAGAGGCAGTAAGCAAAATACAAAGGTGAATTTTTGACATGGCCAAAAGATAATGATCAATGCTGGTCTTTTGGAAGGCTAGGCATCCAATGCTATTGAGCAATGAGTATGCTGTGTGGAAAGTAAAGAGGGAATAGATAAGGGTTTCTTGTATCCCAATTTTTGGAAGGCTACGAATCCAATGCTATTGAGAAATGAGGATGCTCTGTGAAAAGTAAGAGGGAATAAATAGGCGTTCCTTGTATTCCAATTGTTATAATACACGTAGCCAATGATCCATCTAATAACAAAAATGAAAAGGATTAGGATAGGTTCAAACTAGGCTTCGGTCCTACGATGTTTGGGTAACCAACAAGTGATGTATGGCGAGTGCATCTATGAGATAGAATTTTAGATGAATCTCTATGTGTGCCGTGCCTACAAATTGACTTGATTAATTAAACTAAAGCACTAGAGAATGGAGACCCTGGGGTCATCACCTCCCCATGATCCACATGACAAAAATTGAAAGTCCCAAATTACATCCTAGTATGGCTTTCATGAAATTAAGTATCCTCAGCTATCAAAGAATATCCCTCTACAAAAATCAAGGCCAAAGCATCAAAACCATCCAGTTAAATCTAGTAGAAAAGTCATGCTCTAAAAAGATACATTACTAGGACAAGGGTTAGTTGATCATAATATTAAGGAAATCTTATGTAAGCGACCCTGTCGAAAACATCAAAGAGGCTTAACCTCAAATGAGCATGGTAACCCACGGCTAGACAGGACTTCTCGATAATGAAATAGGTTAGCACTTATGAACTTTGGTAAAGCCTATCCATTACTACCACAAAAAAATGCAATTGCGACCATCTTTAAGTTCATGAGAGGTTTAGATAATAATGCTAGTTATTTATAGGTAGAAAATCAACATACCTGGCTCTATTTGCGATTCAATTAATTAATTAAGGGAGAAGATTCCTTCTTGCTGCGCTCCACAAAAAGAAAAGATTTACGGTCGGTGATTCCCACACTACGTCCGATCTGCGCCTTGTGGAGCTAGTCCGGGAGATGTTCTTGGTGGTCATCGCAGCAACGAACCTCCTTCCCCTGCCATGCGCAATCACCATGTCTACACAGACCAGACAACAGAGACCGGAAAATCGACTGAGCTCAACGCACGCTTTCCATGTCGACTTGCTGCTGCCCAACCGCTGTGATGACATTTCTGCGCAACCTATTCCATCGGATTTAAGCCGTTCAGTTGCATCTCGCTTCCCTCGCTTCAGTGCAACACAAAGAAATTTGTGCACACAAGAGCGCCACCCCACGTCCACCAGTTTGCCCCCTTGGCAGGCCCATCGCTCTTGCTTTGTACCTCTCTCTCACCAACGAACATTGCATGCAGAACCTTTGGTTCCAAGACCTCTGCAGCTCCTCCAAAAGCACGCGCCACAAAGAGAGAGAGAGAGAGAGAGAGAGAGAGAGAGAGAGAGAGAGACTTCCATCTATGCACCTCCCTCTCCCCATAGCCGATGCATATGCATCAGCATTTCTTGCGCTCAATGCGTCGCCTCGAGTATGCAGCATGCTCATTCATCGACTGCAGGCTCGTGGGAGCTGTCAAGCGTTACTACTGTCAGAGCTCGCAAAAAATCATTTTTCCAAAAATATAAAATTCTCGATGATAACACATGGAACCTATCTTTTTTCCCCTTTCTCTATCTGCCCCACCTTCCCCCCCTTCTCCCTCAAAAAGGCTCAAACCTATAAGAGCATCTCCTAAGATTCCTACAAAAAGAAATGAGAAAAAGATTCCCACGTATTGACTATAATACTTTCTGGGTCTAAAATAAAACAACCCATTAATTAATTGGCAAGATGCCCTTTTCCCCAAGATCAAAAAGTGAAGTCTTTCCATTGTCCCTGGTTCCTGCGCACTATGTCCCGTGCTCACCATGACTGGTGCCGTCTTTCGCCTAGCATCCCTTGCGATGACTGCCATCGGGACTCTGGTGCCCTCCTCCTCCACCATCGCCATGGCATGCTCCACAGAGCAAGAGGCGGTGTCTGCAAGCTCTTGCGCCTTCTCTAGATCCCAAGGCACTGCTACCGTTCCCCAGCAATGCTGCATTTGCAAACTTTTGCGCCTTCTCTGGATCCCAAGGCACACTATACCAGCGGATCTCCTGGCCCAAAACCACTCTGTCTCAGACTGACCCATCGTCCCTACGTCACATCTCCCCACAATGTCTACGCCTCTTGCCCGCAGACGAGGGTCAGCACCTTGCTCATTGCGCCTTCTGCAACATGCTCCCAGCTGCGCGATTTGCATCGTTCTGCCCGACGTACGCACACAACACACTCTTTTTGCACTACGATCCAGACCAAAAAATGTGCCCGTCTACCTTTCTCTCTCTCCTCCACGTGTTGTGCCCCGCCACAAAGTATCAAATAAGATTCCATCTAATACACCCGATTCCAAAAATCGAGCGGCCCGCCTACTCAACATGCACGGTGTATGTTCCATCAAAAAACCCCAAGGTTAGTAGATAATAGACAAAAGTTACTAGTCAAAACAAGTCCCATACACAGAGTAAGGCCAGTAATAGACTCCATAACACAAAAGATTATATAAAAAAATTAGAGGACATTGCCACAATTTAGGGTTTCAATGTATCCCTTTTGACCTCAATCCAAGTTTATACGACCAAGTCTACAGGAACAATAAGTCACTATAAAGTATTAAATTTACCTAGTAGATGTTGATTCTATGCCAAAACACTCAAGAACCATTGGAAGCACTGAACAAGAGTAAAGTACCGTCTAGGTAAGGGATTTGTGGATCCACCATCACCACCTAGTGGTGTAGGCCATCACCAAACCCATTACAAATATTCAAGCTCACCAGCCATTACCATTACTAGGCAACTACAGAATAGAGAATTCCAATTAGATAGCCAAACATAGGTAGAATACTCCTACAACACTAAAGAATCCTCTTGATATAATTATAAATGAGCCCGAAAGGAATTATATGTACATGTCTATTGAATTTGGATAATAATGCAACTATTTTTACATACACAACAAGTTTTTGTAGCCGAAAAAATAATACAAGTCTTTGTATGTAACGCAAGTTCTTGTAAGTAGATTAACTGCTATAGTTGTACCTACTCTTGTGGTTTCAAGGAAGAGACCTGCTACCAGGCACCATGCAAGACACATAAGTATGTCAATATTGACATTACTTGGAAAGACATGTCAATGGCACCTTCCCCTAGTTAGTGGTGTCCAGAATTACAACAAAAAACAAACCAAGCAGAGATCCACGTACTAAATGTATAGCAAAAAAAGAGAGTGTTGGAGATCTAAGCTGATGCAAATCGGAAGCGAGGATTGAATCGGATTATGGGGTGAATCTTCCCTTCATACTAATAAAAAATTCAAATATGTCCCCCAGTATCTCATTGTCATGTGTGTTCAGATGCTCTAACTTTAAAGTGTTTACGATATATAAGAAAA